>NC_143479.1:23427472-23727472 GCF_027475165.1 Benincasa hispida | reverse complement strand
TAATAAATAACCAATAATTTTCAGTCACTATTATTAGAGGTGTTAAAAAAAATCGATAACCCGAAAAATTCAACCAATCTAACCTAATTCACGAACACTCCTAACTACAATCAAGCTTTTATGACCTAATAATAATAATAATAATAATAATAATTTACTTACAAATATCAATCTCTTGTAAACTCTTTTCCTAGCCTTGTTTCAGTCATTTTCTCATTACGTACTTTTTTATAATTAACAAACTATTTTACAAAAGCTTTTTATTCTCAATTTGTTATAAACTATTTTCTTTGACTTTACATAAATACTCAGTATTATCCTTCTTTCTTGCCTTATATATTTGCTCACCTTATTTTAAAATTACTTCAAATTAGTTTCTTGCCTTATATATATATATATATTGTCATTTATTTTAGACTAGTAATGCTCTTGTTTCTTGTTTTTGCTTTTAAAAAATTAAAAATCAAACATATTTGATAATTTTTCTTTTTCTTGTTCTTTTCTTATCTAGAAAAAAAAATGTAATTATAATTTTTTTTGTTCACCTACTTTCTTTTTTTTCTAAAAGGTACAGTTCTATTATAAAAAGAAGATTGGTTAAATTATAAATTTGTTCTTATGATTTTGGAGAGAAAAAAAATTTAATCACTTTATAGTTTAATTCAAAAGCTAGAATTTCATTTGGATAAAATATAGCACACCTCATCAAGTATGTATTATCAACCTCAAGGTTAAAGATTTGATCATCCACCCGAAATGTTTTAAAAATAATTTTGATAAAACCTAATAAATAGTTTATATAATTTGATTAAGGCCTCATAAATTTCATCGTTGAGGGACTATGTATCTAGATTAGGGGTGGAAACGGTTCGATTTGATTTAATTTGGTGTGAAAATCGAATCAAACCGATTTTTTCTAATATGTGGAACCAAATCGAACCAATTAATTGATGCAAATCGAACTGAATTGAACCACATATATGTTGTTTAGCTCGATTTTAAATTTAGTTTTGGTATTTTTAAAAAATCTATGTTTTTAAAAATTAAAAATGGTTCGGTTCGGTTCGACTTTAAATTCGGTTATGTTTTTCAAATTAAAAATGGTTTGGTTTTAAATTCGGATTTTCTCTTTTTTCTTTTTTGAAATATATATATATATAGTTAAACATGATTCGGTTCGGTTTTAAATTCGGTTTCAAAATTTTTTCAAATCGGACTGAACCACATTTTTCGATTTCTCTAAAACATATAAATCAATATAAATCAAATTTCTAGAAATTGTATTCAATAAAGTTAGAGAGATCACAACAATCAAGACAAATGTGGTACAATGGATATTTATTGAAAGAAGGATATCAAAACAATCCAATATATCTATGTGTTTTTATAAAGAAATCACAGTTAGGATTTGTTATTATAACTGTATATGTTGATTAGAACTCCTCAAGAGCTTTCAAAGGCAATAGAATATCTTAAGAATTTGAGATGAAAGATTTCGGAAAAACAAAATTTTTCCTTGACTTGCAAATTGAGCATTTAGCAGAGATATTTGTTTATCAGTCAACTTATCAAGAAAAGTTTTGAAAATATTTTATATGGACAAAGCACATCCATTGAACATTCCAATGGAAATTTGTTCATTAGATGTGAGGGAAGATATATTTCGACCTCAAGATACTAATGAAGAACTTCCTAGTCCTAAAGTACCATATCTTAGTGCAATTGGTGTACTTATATCTTGCTAATAATACAAGACCAAATATTGCATTTTTCAGTAAATTTATTAGCAAGATATAGTTCTTCTCCAACTAAAAGACGTTGAAACAGAATTAAGCATATACTCCGTTATCTCCGAGGAATAATTGATATGGTTTGTTTTATTCAAATAAATCGAATTTTGATCTGGTTGGTTATGCAAATTCTGTATATTTATCCGATCTACACAAAGCTAGATTTGAAACAGATTATCTATTCACATATGGAGGAACTGTTATATCATGATGGTAGGTGAAACAAACCATAATAGCCACTTCCTCAAATTCTTGCAATTTACGAGGTTAGTCGAGAATGTGTATGTCTATGATCAATGACTCAACACATTCATGGAACATGTGGTTTGTGTTTTAGTAAAAATTTTCCAACAATGTTATACGAAAACAACATAACATGCATATTCCAAATCAAAGGAGGATATATTAAAGAAAATAAAACAAAGTATATTTCATCAAAGTTTTTCTACACTTGTGATCTTAAAGAAAATGGTGATCACTATACAACAAATTTGTTCAAAGGATAACTTGACACATATATTTACAAAGTCATTACCTACAACAACCTTTGGACTTGGAGATCTTAAGTGATGTTTCTATGAGAGGAGTAAATATGCTGTATTCTTTTTAAGAGTATTAAATTATATGAAATATGTATTATTTTTCTTTCATTAGGATTTTAGATTGACCATGTGTCTGGTAATTGCTCATTATTAGTGTCTATGTTATCTCCTACTTGCTAAATTGGCTATAAATAGAAAAAATTTGAAGTAGAGAAATCCATAATTTGTTATTATTTACTTTTGTTATTTATTTTATTTTATATATTTATATATATTATGTTTAATTTATTTTAATATTATATTTTATTGATATCCGTGTTGCTGTTGTACTCTTCAAATTCATATATATATATATACACACATATATATTAAAAGCTCTCAATTTTTTTTTACAAAACAAAAATGTTATCAAAGGATCTAGCCTTCCATTCATGCAAGCAAGCAAATACAAAGACCGGAAAACAAAAGGACAACCTGCTGAAAATATTAAAAATATATACAATCGGCTTTTCTCTATTATCTTTGCTGCTTATAGTAACTATGGAGCTTATTCTCAAAATGAAAACCAAGTCAAAATGAAGCATAGTAGTATGCTGAGCCATGGGGCATGATTTGCTGAGGATTTAAGTCAACATAGGCTAAGCCACCACCAAGTTTTCCCAAACCACCTTGGCCCTGCATTCCATCTCTGCCATACTGCTTCCATAGAAGCTGCTCCTGCGTTAGCAACTCCTGCTTCTTCTCCATTTCAGCTATCTGCACATACGAAGGAGGTGGAACCGTATGCGATGCAGCGAAAGGGTCCCGATACCCGATCGGTTCAGCTGTTCCATCTGGTGCTGGAAGTGCCAGAACTTGTGCAGCAGCATTGCCTTGGCCTTGCAATGCCACTGCCACACTACTCGAACTCCCCCCAAATTGCACGGCATTGACATGTCGCCTAACCGTCTCTTGGTCGTACATTCCATTTAATAGCAGTGAATCAAAACAACCTCCCATATCAGGCTTCTGCTTAGACAGATGGCTAGCAGTTTCAACCAACGTCAATTCCCAATCTGGTTTGCCAAACTCAGCAGCTGGCGTCTGCCACGCTGAACTCACTTCAGGCTCATGGTTTGATGAGAAAGTTTCCCATGAACCATTAGGATTCGTAATTGGGGGTCCAGAGAAAAGAGCCAAGGCCAATTTGTTCCCTTGCTCATCAGCTGATACTCCATCCTCTCTCAAGTTCACCAAATCTTCCTTTGGCGATTGAGTTCGCAAAATCGATTGCGGAACAGGAGCACAATTCTCTAGCAGAGGAAGAGCCTTTATCTCATTCATGTCGTATCCAGACTCGTTAACTGGTAGCGGTTTCATCTCCTCCTCTGTTCTCATTTCATCGAAATCCTTAGGCCTTCTTGACATCTCCTTTAGGAAGCCCCCAAGTGTGATCAAAAGGTTGTGAGTTATCATCTGAACCTCTGGATATTCAGAAGACCGTGCAATCCCCACATCCTTACACCAACCATAAAATTCTACAAGATCATTAATATTCTTTGCCGCATTAGCACAAACATCAAAAGCCCTAAGACAATCAACGTATTCCATTTCTTTAAAATGATCCAACAAAACCCCCAAAGCATCACAAATCTCAACATACAACCCAAAGCTCTCTTTGATAATCAAATTAAGCGCAGTAATTACTAATCTACTATTCTTGGCCATTCCTGCCGGCCTACAAGCCAAAACTCGATCAAGCATTCGAAGCAATTGGTTTAACTCCTCCACTACTCTCTCTGGTCTCATTGACCTCCATGGACTCTGCTTCCTGCTCCTATAACAAGATTCATCACCCCCTTTCAATCTCTTCTCAAGAACAAGATTCTCAATCAATTCATCGAGATACAAAGCGTAAAACCTCAAAAAACTAGAATGATCCCATGAATTCGAATGTGCTTCATCTCTAAAACCAGATAAATTCAAGACTCGCATACCTTTCCGCGTAGCATACACGATCTCCTCCCCAAAAGAGGGATGCCCATCAATTAAAATCCTATGCACCACAATTAGCGACTTGAGCGCAACGATCCAATCGCGAGTTTTACTCAATCGTCTAGAGATCGTAACTACACACGCATTCACATATCCATTCGAATAATTGGAGCATAAATTCACAATCTCCCTAATATACCTATCGTCGGCAGGATCCTCATCGTGGCTCGTCGCTTTGACCACCAAAACATCGAGTTCCGGCGTCATATTTCCGGCGACTTTGGCGATGCTGATGGTCGTTTGGTCCTTCATAACTCCGATGGCTTTTCTGATGGTGCTTTGGGCCATTTTCGTACAAAATTACGAACAAAACTTCACTTGGCGTGTAGCTAATGAAGTGACATGGAGATTAGTAAATGTGAAGTAATGGCGAAGATGAAGAAGCAGAGAAGGAAAAGCGCTTTCTTCAGAAACGCTGAAAGCGGAAGAGCGTTTAAAGAGAGAACAAAACGACTTGGTGTAGTGTTGAATTGTACTTGTGCGTTCTCTAGATGATGCCACGTGGCTCACTATCTTACTTGCACACCAAGATTCAAATATTTGACATTTCTTATGGAACAATATTTTTAAATATTTAAAGAAAGAGATATTAAGATTTTTTCACCCCTATAATTGGATAATTTAGTGAGACTATACTAAGTATTTTTTATTTTGTATCTCTAATACACCTATTTTTGGATTTTTTTTTTAATTTTTTTTTTAATACTACTTTATTTTCTACGCTTTTAGTTTTGGTTCAATTTAGTCTTAGAAAAAAAAAAATCTTTTTGATCCTTAAGTTTTGAATTTAGTTTCTATTTAGTCTTTAGGTTTCAAAATCTTATATCGTATATCTTTAGTTCATAAGTTTTGAGTTTGGTTTTAATTTAATCCCTAAATTTTAAAATATTACAATTTTACCCGACATTTGAGTTTTGCTTCAATTTGATCCCTATGTTTCAAGATGTATACTTTTAATCTTGATTATTCACTAAATACTCATTTTTTGTCTTTATTATTAATTTATTAATAAATTAAAAATTATTAAAAGAATTATAATTAATTAAGTTTCATTATTTTTTTTATCACTTTTAGAATTAAATTTAAAATTTTAATTTCTAATTATTTTTAATTAATTAATAGAAATTGACGTGAATGATTGAAAGTAAGTATATAATAAAAAGTTGAAGTTAAAAATGTAAAACCTTAAAGCCTAAGAACTAGATTGAAACAAAACTCAAGTTTAAGGATAAAATTATAACATTTTGAAACTTAAGGGCTAAATTGAAAAATAACTCAAAACTTAAGGATAACGTGTATAATATTTTAAAACCTAGGGACTAAATAGAAACTAGACCAAAAAATCTAGGGACCAAAAAGATATTTTTCCCTTGATCGTTAAAATTTTAAGAAATTCATTTTTTGTTCTTGCATTTTTAACTTTTATTCATTTAGTACCTATAACTTCAAAATATTCATTTTATTTATGTATTCCTAAGAGTGACCATTTTTATATATTCATTTTGATTTTTAAGGTTATGTTTGGTAACCATTTAGTTTTTTGGTTTTTGTTTTTAAAAACTAAGCTTATAAACACTACTTCTACTCTCAAATTTCTTCATTTGTTATCTAGTTTTTTTACTAATGGTTTAAAAAATCAAGTCAAATTTTGAAAAAAAAATAGTTTTTAAAAACTTGTTTTTGTTTTTGGAATTTGACTATAAATTCAACTATTGTACTTAAGAAAATGTAAATCATTGTAAGAAATATGGAGGAAATAAGCATAATTTTCAAAAATCAAAAACAAAAAACGAAAGTCATCAAATGGGACCTAAGAGAACAAAGTAGTAAGTTTTTTATGGTTCAATAACCAAAATGAGCCAACATCGAAAGTAAATGAGACTTAAATGAAATCTAAAAGTATAGGAGCCAAAATAAATCAAAATTAAATATACAGAAGTAGTATTTTAGGCCACCGTTTGGTAATAATTTTTTTTTTTAATTTTGAAAATTAAGCCTATAAACACTACTTTTATCTTGGTGGTTTTCTCTCTTTCTCTTCTAGTTTTGCTATGTGTTTTCTTAGTTGGTCTGGTTTTATTTGGAGATTTTTGGCATTGTTCTTGCTCAAATGTAAATCACATTTTGGTCCTAAAATGTTTGTTTGGTCTTATTTGATGTTTTATTTGGAGATTTTTGGTGTTGTTCTACTCTAATTTTTACTAGAATGTTTGTTTGGTCCTAAAATGTGTCTAGTTCTTAAAGATAGAATTGATTGGTTTTATGAACTTTGCATTGTAGTTTGTAGATTCACTCTCAACTAGAGTTATGCGTATACTGTGCTGAGGACCCAAATTTTGAGAATAAAAAAAAGTAGCTTTCAAAAAGTTGTTTTGTTTTTAGAATTCGGCTAAGAACTCAACCATTGTACCTAAGAAAGATACAAAGAAATGTGAATGAAATAGACTTAATTTTTTTAAAAAAAATAAAAAAAACCAAATGACTACCAAACGGGATCTTAAATTTTGAATTTTTTTTTTATGTTAGTTTCTAAATTTTGTAATTATTAATGTATTCTACTTGCCAAATAGTCAGCATTTACTATGCAATATTGTTTCTTCAAGTTTTTTTCAACTAAAAGAAAATCAAACAAATTAATTGGTAGCAAAATCAGCAAATACATAAATTATGAAACAAATTAAACATAATGTCAACGCATTAATCATTAACATATGTTTAGGAGTGCTAAAAAAGGTAGGGTGCAAGAAGTTTTCCTTGTTTAGTTGGATTTATTTTTTCTTTATTATTATTATTATTACTATTATTTTTTGCTTGTTGGCCTTTTATCATTTTCATGAGCCAAGCACATGTAACAAACAAACAAACAAATAAATAATAAAACAATGCATTAGTAGTCTCCCTTGAAAGTTTTGAAAGTCTTGCTTTTCAGGTGAGGAGATTTGAATATCCAAATCAAAAAAGGTGTACGACAGTTTGGCTAATTGAGTTATGCATATATTAGTAAATAGAGAAAGAAACTAATACTAAATAAAAACAAATGCGATCGGATTTGAATTTTATTTATTGTGCGATATGTAGAAATAGACAAGCAAAATACTTTTAAATATAAAAATAGTATATATAAAAGTGTTTGGAAGTTGTTTGAAGAAGATTTAAACTCTTCTTTTGTTTGGATGGAACTCTAAGAAGTATAAATACTTTTTTTCACATATTGAATATTTGAGGTTAGACATGCATCAAATACTTGTTATGTATACTAAATAGACACATATAAGTAAAAAAAAAAAAAAAAAAAAAAAAAAAAAAAAAAAAAAAAAAATCTGAATATATCAAAATAATTTTTTTAAGCATCATAAACTCAATGATATTGAACTTTATTCTAGTTTGAAAATGATATACATCTAGAATAAAAATTTATGTTTTAATAAACATATCTTTGTCATTTTATATCCTAGATTTTAAAAAACTGACATGTCGTCATGTCTGTCGTATCATATTTGTATCTCGTATCTATATCTGTGTTTCTTAAAAAAAACGTCTATCATAATGGTCTTATATATTTTTCCTTATAGAAAATATCCATCGCAAATATGATAACCAAGTGGTCTTCTCATAAATTTGAACATTATTTTCAAACTAAATGAAAATCTACTTACACTCGGAAGATCTCATAGCATTTCCCGTAAAAGTGGATCCAATATCATTACATTGAAATGGATATCAACTTTGATAAACATTGAAGAGGTAACAGACCATTACAGCACAACATTCTACCGCTGTCTCTGGCAATCTAATGCAAAATTTAGTACACTAAACAATGGATCATCTACCGTAACATCACTCACTCTGGCTAACAGCTTTAACTTTCCTGTTAGCAACTTGTGTCTCAACATATCCACCAACTATCGCTTATCAATCTATTCCTATCTGGTACCGTTGCAAATAAAACTAAAAATAGAGAGCCTGCAGGTGCTAGCTAGCGATTCACATTCTCTGGCAGAGCGGAACTTTAACGAAAATAAGCTAGACAAGATTAGAAATGAGCGAGCTACTCTTCGAGGACTCTATGGTTGACTATTCAAACCTGGGATGCTGTCTTCAGAGGATCTTACACAGCCTCTAGGAAGCAGGAATCTGAATTTGTCTGCATTCTCTATCAAGTATGCAGGAAGGTGAACAGCCGATGAAGACCGCGGTATTGATCCCATCTTCTTAATCAACTCCCGGAAGGTGTACTCTTCAGGAAGCATATCGAAGAGATCATCTCCCTGGCAAATGAGCTTCTGTATCCTGGAGTAATTCAAGAAGTCTCGCCGCTTTACACGGTCCGCATGACTATAAGCTGTCATCTTGAATACAAAGTCTTGAATATTCCTAAAGCAAAAGCTACAATGCCATCCTGCATCGGAGAATATAAGTTCGCTTTGGCGTGAATGCCTATACTGAGTATGTGGACCATAGATGTGAAATGTGGCTCGCCAACTGCTGTAGTCCACAGGGAACTCGAAAGAATACATGTAGTTCCTCATTTCAAGATGGATTATAGGAGGCACGTCATCACACCATTGCAATAGTTTCACGGTATGTGGGCTCGGTATCTCATCAGTATCTGACATGATCAAAAGATCACCATTTGAAATCCCTGCACGCCGAAGTAATCCATTCATAGCTACACGTTGCTGGGATTCAAGGTCAAATGGGTTTCTATATGACCCACGAGAAGCAACTTTTCCAGAAAACACATCATGAACAGTCTTATTCTCTGCAAAGGCAAATCTATCTCTATTTTCATCAAATAGTAATGGCTTGCGTATGCCTGTAAAAGTCGTACGTGACTCCAGGATTACAAACTTCCAGACATATGGGTAAAGCTCCCGCCATCTAATTTCAAGCAAATCTAGCTCATTACTGAAGATGATGGCATCAAAAACACGACGAGGTTTGGATCGCAAAGACCAGCCATGGAGGCGACAAAGATGTTCCATAGACACATTTTCTGCATAATAGTGTGGTAGGCGCACAAAAGGGCGTGGAGGTTTGTCCCAAAGTGGGCGGAAGAAATAAGAAATTTTTTGGCCATAATTGAAAATGGTAATAACACTAATTGGAACAAGCATAAGAAGCATAAAAAGAAGATATTTAGGTCGTATTCGTCTAGAATTGACCCGAAGAGACCGAGCCATGTTTTAAGGGAGAATACTATGGGAATGAAGCTACTGACATATTGGTTTAGGTACAGATGACAGAGTCATGGTCTCACCATTGTTGGTTACCTGAGAAAATTGACCACCATATTACACGGCAGAAGGGATATTAAACAAAAATAGATGAGGCACAGCATTTCCAATTGGAGATGCCAAGTGGGAGAAACATCAATGTTCAATTCCATTTTCGATTTCAGTAATATTAGGGTATCAGTAGATAAGATTGTAGCAAGTAATAGCAAATAACTTTAGCTAGTGAGAGGACAAACCTAGGATGAAAAATTAGTAAAGAAAAGATGGAGACAGTACAATCCAATATTCATCAAATCATTATGAATTCCACAACTAGCAGTCTTTCTTAAAAAACAAATCATTACTTTTCTTTTCAAAGAAAACAAAACTTCCATTTAAAGGAATATATCAAGCAGTAAACAATGAATTTCATGGTAAAAAAAGGAACAAAAAAGCAGACCGGAGGAAAGGATAGAAATAAAAACTTCATGTTATATTTGTCAAATTGAAGCCAGCATTTCCTTATGATATTGACTTTCAAACTAACTAAAAAGCAATTAAAAGAATCCATAATCCACCCAGTTAGACCAAGTTTAAACATAGTCTTTTTACGTTAGTTGAAACATCAACCATCTGGATTCCATATCAGTAGACCCTTTTGTAGACACATCCCTAAACATAAATTTAGTTGCCATTATCATTCAAACTCCGACATTCTTTTTGTTTATTAAGATAGTAACCTTTTTCGCTTATATGAACTTCTATTATCCCACCCAACCTCAGCTACATCAGACCCCGCTGATCAAACCAAAAATTGAAAAGAAAATTGTGTTAATCCAAAATTATTAAGAGATTCAAAACCCCTCCATCATCTTAAACCAAATCTTTCCTCGTAATTTGTAAGATACAATTAACGCAACCATATGCTCATACATTCTGGTCCAGCTGAGATCAATGATTGCCCTACTTCTCGTTAAACAAAGTGAATCAATCGCGAGGAAATGACTACGGTTAACAACAGACCTAGTAATTCTCAATAAAATTACTTCAATCTCGAGTATGAATCAACTGAAACAGAACCACATCATTCCAAACACCATAACAATATCCTCAAAGCAATCGAATTCAACACTCAAAAAATCCAACCCATTACTAAAAAAACAAACGAACCCCAGAAAAATTCAGCAACAACCCACACAATGAATAGATAAAATTACCTAACTGCAATTAATTGGGGCGTCGATCCATCCCTGGCGGGTCGGGAAATCGGAAGGTAAGGAAATGGGGATCGGATTTGGAGAAGAAGAAATGAAAAAAGAAGAGGAAGGAATTAGGAAGAAGTTAATGGGAAGCAATCGAGTGGCGCGATTGAAAGTAATTGGCGGGACGGCGTTGGATAAATCTCGTTGTCATCTCAGAGTTATCCAACATGGGTCCTCCACTCCTCCACCGGATGCTAATAACCTCCGGCCATTGACTCTCTGAGGCCACCTGCCATTGGCCCCTTGTGTGAGCTTCCTAAAATTTTGCCTTAAATCATATTTTGATGCTCTCAATTCTCAACTTCTTTACGGTAATGGTATGTTATCCATGTTGGAATTGATAAAAATTTTGGCTATCTTCTTTACTTAAGTTTGTTCAATTTTTGTTTCTGTATTTTTAAATCAGGTTCATAATGAAAATAGATGTAATCTGGATGAGATTTTTATTGATGGATGGTCTGAATTGTAAACACAATTAGATTGTTTTTATTACGTTTACTTATAATTATGAATTTTTTATATTTTACTGTTACCATTACTGTTGCTACCATAACGATAACAGTAATAGTAATAGTAACAAAATAATCATAAATGTAGTAAATTCATATTTTTCATATTATTAGAGTAACAATATCTGTAATGATAAGATAACGGTAACGTTAGTGGGTCCACATAAATTTTAACCGCAATAAGATTCAATACTTTTTATTCTTCAATCAGATTACACGATTTGATTACAAATTTGAAGGTGATCCCATATCTCATTATGATTATGGAAGCAGGTAACATAATGAATTGGAACCCACTTTTTATATTACTATTGAAGGATTACTTTTCGATCGGGGTAAACGTGACTTTAATTTTCTAATTTTGGACTCCATACTTTTTCAATAAATCTTAAATAATCAATTTTGACCAAAATTGACTAAATAATAATAATAATTTTCATGCAAAAAAATATAATATGTGAATATTTTTTTCAAGATTTATGGTAAAAAGTTAATGGATAACAAAAAGTTTTTAAGAAATCAATAATGAATTAGCATTAGAAATTAAATTTAGGATTTATTGAAAATATAGGGATTAAAATTGAATAAGTAAAAGTATAGACATTAAAATTGAACAAACTCTAGTATAGGAATCAAAATGATATTTTTAACTATAAATTTTTTATTAGAATTGAGATGAAGAATAACAAAATGTGGAGTTTCATTTTGAAAAATGACATGAGAGTTTCCAAATCGGGAAAATGGAAAAGTGATGTTTAAGTTTATTAATAAATAAATATAAAATTACCAAAATTCCCTAGAAGACACATAACTTAATTATTTGAAAAGAAAAAGGGTTTAAAATTGTAAAAAGGGGAAAAAAACAAAAAAAGATTGGATACACCTTGTTTTCGAAGTTTCCCAATAAAGTTTTTTTTTTTTTTTAAATGTTCAAAATCAATTTAAAGATGCAAACAAAAACTACAGTAGGAAGAGCACTCGCCAAAAAAGAAAAAGACTTGAGAAATAATAAAATTGGATGGAAAAGACCTCTCAAATACAATATATTCGAGTAAAAATTCAGTTGGATCTAACGAAGTAGCAACATGACGGAATGTGAAAAAGATAGTAGAAATTATGCATATTCACGGTTCGATTTTGGGCAAAACCGTATTTGAACCGAACATGTTGTTTAAAGTCATGTTGAACCAATCAAAATCAAATATACATCGTTCTTAAAACTTTGAAACTTGAAGTGAAGAAAGAAAATGACACTTACGTTAATAAAGCTGAAAAATGGGCTACAACTACATGTCTGGAAATTTGAATTTTAAATAAGACAATTGGAGTTTAAAAAACCTAGGATAAAGTAAAGGAGAGATAAGACAAATGACTAAAATAAAATAGTATTTTTGACAAATGACTAAACGACATGATTTACTAATTCATTAGATTAATAAGTAAACAAATATACCCTTGCAGTAAATTCCCTACCATCATAGGATATTTAATTAGAATCTAAACATCTAAACAAAAATCAAATAATCACAAAAATTAACTCAAATGACTTACTTTATATAGGAAGAACTCCCAACTTAAATACACCATCAATTTGATGAAGAAAAAAGATCTCAATTAATAAGAGAATTAGGTAGCTCAAAAGATTACATTACCAACTAATACTAAATGAAATTAAAGCCAACACAAGTTATTTTAGTACAACAATGAGTAAACACATCAACCAACAATATTTATCATAACATTAAATACTATATAATCTCAAACGAAAAAAAAAAAAAAATCAAACCTAATATGTATAAGTAAGAAAATGATTATGTAATTTTACGAAAGATCCACTCTAATTGTTTTTTTATCTTTTCAAATTCAAAGCTTTAATACAAAAATTATTATTGAAAAATCATGAAGAAGGAGCTAACGTTGATATTTTATGAATTAAAAGTTAAAATTGAGAAAAGTTGAGTTTATATTTCCACTTTTGTCTTTCATCAT
Organism: Benincasa hispida; assembly: GCF_027475165.1. Classification (NCBI taxonomy): domain Eukaryota; kingdom Viridiplantae; phylum Streptophyta; class Magnoliopsida; order Cucurbitales; family Cucurbitaceae; genus Benincasa; species Benincasa hispida. The sequence goes on along the minus strand of NC_143479.1, from coordinate 23,714,130 downwards.
TTTTCTTGTGGTCACCAATGTAGAGTGAAAATGATGAATGTGATGGTTAATTGGATACCGAATTGTGATTACCCTCGAAGTACTATGGTGCGAGATCTGGCTTGGAAGCCTTGGCTCTATTGGTTCTAGTGTTTGCAATACTGTGGGTGGGCTCTTATATTAGTAATCATGTATGGGCCACAAGGATAAATGGCCCATTCCCTCTCTGTAAACCAAGACAAGTGGCCCAACTTGCAATCTTAGGCCCAACTTCTGAAGGATGAGCTCTTTCTTGTTCTTGATCTGTCGAACGATTTTAAGTGTTTTTTTTTTTTCAAAAAAAACAAAAAATTGCAGTGCCAAATTTATCCTTCACAAAAAGCTACGTTCCACGAAATTTCTAGAGAAATTTAATTCGTGAAATTTGAACTTTATACTTGTATTAATTTCAGTATAGTGAATACAATCTCTAATACATAATCTTTTGATGTTTTCTCTCAAAAAGTAAACTATAATGCTAAGCTTGATCTTCTTAGATGATCGGCTTTTGGGCTTGATGATCTTCTTGCAGGATCGACCTTTGGACTTGTTGATTTTCTTCGAGCATCCTTTGGATTTGTTGATTAGTTTAGATCGGCTTGTGGCTTGTTGATCACCTTCAATTAGCCTCTGGCTTGTTGGTTGGCTTGTGAGCTTTTTCTTGAGTTTAAGGAGATTGAATATTCAGCTTGTAGGTTGTGAAGATATGGTCAATTTGTTAAAGTCTTCTAATCTTTGAAGTTTCAAATAGTCTCGATCTTCAATTCTTCAATACTTGAGTGTTTCAGTATTTGGAGCCTAAAAAGCTTCAGTCTTCAACACTTGAGAGCTTGGAGAGCTTCCGTTTTCTATTCTTTAGATCTTGAAAGCTTTAGTCTTTGGAGCTTGAAACCTTAGGGGCTTGAGAACTTGAGAGTTTGAAAAGCCTCGGTCTTTAATTCTTTAGTTCTCGAGAGCTTCATCTTTGGACTTTGAGAACTTGGGAGCTTCATTTATAGAGGATTTTCGTGAGCTTTAAATGGGTTTGGGCCCATTTTTTGTTGGGCCCAAATATTGGCTTAAGCCCAATCTTTAATTTGATCCAAATTTTCACTATGGACTTGAATTGGGTTTGGTCCGAGCGATTTTAATTACTCAGTTTGATCTAATTTATAATTTTCACAACGAGCCTGAGTTTTCATTGTGATGACATGACAATAAATTAAAACCTTTTTAATAGAAAATAATAAATTAAAATATTTCATTATTACTCTGCCTATCATTCATCTCTATAATGAATTGTGTTTTGAAAGTCTGTTTAATAGACCATTTAAAAATAGTATTTTGAAAACAATCGATTTAATTAAAAAAAGATGTATTTTGTATTTTAAATATGTGTTTGATAACAAATTCAAAAACTAAATTACAATTTAAACAATTTTTTAAAATGTGTTTGATAATATAAATCTTAATACTAATTATAATTACTCACTAAATATAAGGTTGAATATAAATTACTAATTAAGTTATGTACTTGTTTACGTTAAATTCTTTGTGTACTTATTATTTTTTAACATCATATAATATATAATATACAAAATATTGCATATTTTAATTTAATAAAAAATAGTTGAGTTTATAATGTGAAATACTATATTTATTATTGTTTTTATCTTTTCTAATATAATTATGCATCTTAAATTTTAAATTTAGATTCTAAATACACTTAAAATATAAAAAATATTGTTTTCAAAATTTGCATAGTTTAAATCACATAATCTGAAAATAGTTTTTGGAAACATAATCCGGATGGCATACCAAACACATATTTATTGAACTTAGAGAATTCGAAAACATAAAATGGAATCCGAATTGTATACCAAACAAATCATTAGTTTTCATTCTTAATATTGTGGTTAAATAAGAGTGTGTTTAGAATACATTTTTCAAATTATTAATTTAAAAATTAAGTGATTTGAAAAGAAATTCAAGTGTTTGGCAACCACTCAAAATGAATTTTGGAAAAATCAGTTTATAAAATAAGTTAATTTAGGATAAATACTTGAAAGAAACTTTTAGAAAAATGAAAATTTGAGTATTTAATGGTTAATTTCTCCTTAATTTGTATGAGAAACTTCGGCGACGCCCAATGGCCAACTTTTGGCCACCACCTTTGTCTACCGCCGTCAGCCTAAAGGAATTGGAATTCCCCGTAGCATAAGCAATTGGACGCATCAATCTCTAAATTTTGTTTTACAGAATACATAGAATTCAGATTGATGGAAACCATAGAAAAACATAAACCTAAGCATGCTTTCTACAGTTCAAATAGAGAGAAAAAGATAAAAAAATCACATACCCTTGAAGACCAAATCTTCATGTTCCTCTCCAATTCAAGTCGTCTTCTCCCGATCTCACGACTCGACATCCACTAACTAACTGAACAGAAACGAACACCACCAAGGGGCATTCCTTGTTATTCTCAAGGACAAGAACTGTGCAGAGATGTAGGCTTGCACTCAATCTTGGCGTGAAGGAAGGAGAAGATAACTGAGAGTTTTTTCTTCTCTATGAATTAGAGAGACACACAAAGAGATAACTTTCTCTCTTTTCCAATTTGTTACGTGTGAGAGGGAGAGATTAAGGGGTGAAAGAGTTATAACTCCCTCCCCTTTATTTTTAATAAATTCAAATTCAAAGATTTGAATTTATATATATATATATATATATATATATATATATATATTAACCACTTAATATATATATTTAAACATATGTTATATCACATATAACATAAATTATAGTTTATTATTCTCTCAAATAACCTAAGGTAGTAATATGAATCAAATTCATATTATTTTTAATCTATAGTTTTTATATGAATCACATTCATATAAATAATAATTGAATCATATTCCAATCATAACTTCTCTCAATACAATATATAAATTCAATAAGAATTATATTCATATTAATTTTAACATATAGTTTCTATATGGATCATATTCATATAATTTATATTTGAACCATAATCAAATATTTATTTCTCTCATAAAACTATATAAATTTAATATGAATCATATTCACATAAAATTTTAACATAAAGTTTTTACGAATCGTATTCATATAACTAATATTTGAATCATATTCAAATATTTGTTTCTCTCATAAAAATGTATCAACATATATTATATTATATAATGTATCAATATTTAGTTGTATCTTATACAATTAATTTTCTTTAATTAATTTGAACGATTCAAATCACACCAAAATTAATTTGATTCCCATCAGTCCTCATTGAGCTAACGAGGGGACCTTATGGACGATATAAGATTAATTTATTAAACTCTTTTAATCAATAAATTAATCAACAGAGCTTCAAGATTAATTGATTAAACTCTTTTAATCAAATTAATTAACATTCATTAACTGTCGGTCACTCCACTAAAGATCGACAATTGATCTCTTCGCACTATAGATATATTTATGTGTCTATTGGATATAACCAATCAATAGTGCGTTGACCCTTCATAAATTGCTCGTAAGTACAGTTGGGTTAAATTACCGTTTTACCCCTATAGTTATATCTAACTCCTTAAGTAACACTAATCCCTCTAATGAACCATTAATCATAGTCCAATTATGACCGAGTCCCTCACGAGCTAGAAGAGGGTGGGGCGTCTCATTGTTCAAGTCCTGGAATCAGTCTTTAGGGGAGCAATTTATCTTTTTATCCTAACTATAGGGAAAGAGTGAATTCCTTCTTGTGCAGCTGTGTTCCCAGTTCTCCAATTAGACGAATCCCCAAAATGGTAGGCTTATTGAGTCGATGAATTTGGCCACTCTCCCCCATACAAATCAAAGGATCACCCTCATAAACAGAAGTTCACAACTCACTCAAGATTAAGGTTAAGTTACCTATGGTTATCCTAGTGAAATGTAAGTCTCTTCTAGCAATGATGTTATAAAAAGAGGCTTAACATTTCGTGGTCCAATCTTTATACAAACTCTTTTGTATAAAATACCCCCCTCACATGTCTCCACAAGAATGATTAGGATCAGATCATTTGTAATACTTTACAACAATTGTACCAACTATAAAACAGGTTGTATAAGTAGTGTTACAAGGATAAAACACCTAACTTTATCCATATACTATAAACCATTTAGGTTATCACTTAAACATGATCGACTTGTATGTCTCCACATACATGTTTAAATTACATCAGATAACCTTAGATCTTAGGTTAATAGATTATTGCACAAGTAATATAAAATCAATCTACCATTGATTCAACTAACATAAAACTACGAGACTTTAGGGCATACACCCCAATGTCCAACTTTCAGTTACAGTTGTTGCCCCCAACGACCAAGCTCTGGCAACGACAAATTTCTTTATAGTAATTTGACATTAATAAAAATATTTTTAGTAGATAAAAAACCTAAAAACTTGTATATAAAAACACTTTTGAGTAAGAGTCGATAAACATGTGTATTTTTATTTTAAGAAATTTTTATCAAAATACTTAAATGAAAATGAATTTTTAAAAAATATTTTTTTGTTTAAGTCATTTCAAATGGACTATAAGTTATAGAAAAACAGACTAATACGAGTATATAATGAAATATAGTATAATGTATTTACAATGAAACTATTTGACTATATTCCTATTTTGAATTTGTTTAGATTAACTATAGAAATAGGATTGTCTGAAAAAATATTTGTAAAAGATGAGTGGTCTAAAAATTATTTGCAAAAAAAGTAGATTTTTTATCCTTATTAATTTCAGTGTTGTTGATGCCAAATTTTGACTAAAAAAACGCACCTGACCTCCATGTGACATGAACAGTAATTTATAATTTTTTGGAAAGAGAGAACTTGCAAAATAAAGAAAAATAGCTCTGATGGCTAAGTCAATAAGAGAATTGTAGAATAGAGAATAAGTAGCTTTAGTTACCTCATACGGAGTCATAATAGTATATTTATAGACGGAAATGAGATAGATTTTATCTTTTTCCCTCATGATAAGGACTACATGGATCTTTACTAATCCTAATAAGGTCTTATTATATATTATTAGACAAATCCACTTTATCTATTGTTTCTCTTTCCCTATTCGGTTAGGGTTTTACATCAGGCAGAATGTGTACGAGCCTTACTTGAGATGAGGCCGACTTACCCAATATTCTTCCTAGGCATGCTAGGGTTTCATCCCTTAAGGCCTATCCATGTTGGACTTCGGACTATCATTTCGTCTTTGACCTATTCTCTTGATCTTCTCTTGCTGTTTTTGACTCTCTTGCACTTGGTTCTAGAATCTTCTCATGACAAGTCTCTTCGGAATTCATTCTTTAGAAAAGATTGAAACTCAGCAAACAGCAGGGGATAAATAGAGAAGAAAAATAAAATAAAAAAGATGAAGCGTTCCTCTACTTCCCACAACAAGGCGTTGGCTTGGCAGTCATAGCCTTTTATTTTCTTAAGGGATAGGGAAAAAAGGCTCATTATGGGCCTTTTATATTATTTATTTTAATAAAAGGAAATATGTTAAGAATGAAGGAGGTACGCATAAACGGTGTGATTTACAGGAGAAAATATTATATATATATATTTGTAATGATTATTTACAGACTTGTTTTTAAATAAATATTTTTCAATATAACCAAATTTTAAATTACTATTTGTGTCTATCCATTGTGAATATTTTGCTATTATTTATAAATATTTTTAGAAATTTTATCATCTAAATTAAATTTTCTTATTTTTTTTATTTATATTATTATTATTTTCTCTTGAAAATATTATTTCATTCAATTCTATAGGATAAAAAAGTAATTGAATATTTTCATACATGTGCAAAATGGGGAAGAAAAAGTCATACATTTACATGTTAATATATTTCTTAAATTCATAAAAATGCATTAAATCAACCATTTTCTTTTATCATTCTAAAAAAAATCATTTACGAATTAACACATAAATATCGTATCGAATTTCAAAATCTAAACTCTAAATCTAATATATATATATATATATATATATATATATATAATTCAGTTCAAATCAATTTAATATTGTGCATAATATCCAATAAAAAAAAAGTGAAGTGCATGGAACCCTAAACAAAACATCATTTAGAAACTAACACATATTTGATCATATATTGAATTAAAAAAATCTCAACTCTAAATCTTAAAAAAAAAAAAAAAAAAAAAATAATATATGCATTGAATCTAAGCAAACTAATAAGATTATTCAAAACGAAGTTCAAATAGAAAAAATATTAAAGTGTATGGAACCTCACACTTTTTTTCTCTCTCTTTTTAATAAGATTTAGAGTTTATAGTTTAGAATACATCATTGTGTGATTTTGTTGAATATTTAAGTACTATAATTTATTATTTTTTTATGGGAAACACAATTATCTTTTTACAATGAGGAAAGAAAATGTTTGATTTAATGCATTTTTAAGTATTAAATAAATATATTAGCATGTAAATGAAAGACTTTTTATTTTCTTTTTCTATTTTGCACATGTATGAAAAAATTCAGTTCTTTGTTATTCTATAAAAAAGAGAATCATAAGTAATATAAATGATCATTTAAAAAAAATATAAATAATATTTTCTTATGTAAATCACCTCTGGCTCCCTCATTCTTTAACATATTTTCTTTTATTAAATAATATAAAAGGCCCATGAGTTTTTTTTTCCTCTAATGTTTTCCATTAAGAAAATAAAATGGTATGACCACCAAGCCAATGGTTGTTATGAGTAGAGATGTCTATGGGGTGAGATGGAGACGGAGACGACTTTTTTGTCCCCGTTCCCACTACTCACCCGCAAAATTTTACATGGGAATTGGGGTGGGGATTCCCACTGGAAATTTGCAGTGTTGGGTTTCCCACCGAGAATTTTTTTCGTTTGACTTTTTTAAAAAAACTAATTACCTTAGATCACTAATATTAAATTTTTTACATTCATATGTGACAAAGATAGGATTAAAATGTTTAATTTTCATAATTTCTAAAAGTTAAAACTTAAAAATTAAAATGACATCCTAATTTTAACATATATATATATATCTACCCACACAATTGTGGTGGGGCGGGAGAGGGGACGAGACAAGGGTGGAGAATACTATCTCGGTCCCTATCTTCATTTAGTCAATGGAAAAAATTCTCCCCACTCTCTCTCTCTCATTTTGTGTCTAATTGGGATTCTCTACCTCATTCAGATCCAGAGTCCCACGGATTAAATAGACATCTCTAGTTATAGAAGTAGAAGAATGCTTCTTTTTTTTTTTATTTTATTTTTCCTCTCTCTTTCTATCCTGCTACCTTGCTAGGTGTCTTTGACATATGGAGTTTCAGTCTTCAGAAAATATTGAAAAGACTGAAATTAATAATGACAAAAAAATCTACTATTTTTTGCAAATAATTTCTAGACTACTCATTTTTTGCAAATATTTTGTTAGAAGGCCTATTTTTATACTTAATCCTTGAAAAATGACTAAACCATTTTTTCTTTAAAAAAAATGTCAGCGTACTAAATTCACACAGAAATTCAACATTTATAGTGGACTAAAAATCTAAAATAGAATTAACCTTAAAGCAGCTTAATCACCATAATATATAGCCATAATTTTGTAAATATAAAAATTAGATTCTCCCGTTAACTCTCCTTCATTCGAAAATTTTTAATCTTCATTGTTCCCAAACTTCTCTACTAAAATCGCCTTCTCGTATTAACTCTAAAAAAATGGCTATTTTTTTTTTTTACCCAAAAAAGTGTTTGTCTTTTAAAAGTAACCTCTTTTCTAAAATGTACTTTTTTTTAATCTCTTTTCGAACTTTTCATAATTTAATCGGAGGGCCCCACGAAATGAATGTACAATTTTGTCCCTAAATAAATGGTAAAAAAAGCACTTTGTCTTCCTGAAAAGTTAGGACTTCACGACTTCTTCTTCTTCTTGAAAAGTATTTGTTACACTTCTTCTCCAATACGACTTCTTCTTCTTCCCAGTAACTCTTCTCTCCAAGAATCAAAAGGACCCATCACTTCTCTTGGTTATCCGTTTGTAGCAATTGGACGAAGTACCTTCCACTTTTAATGATTTGATTTTAAGAAAGGTACACAAGTACCTTTATTTCTATCTTCGATTTAGAGTTATACTATTTGTGGGGGGACTCTCTGTACATTCTGATATGACCATAGTGAAAAAAAAATACCAAAAGACCTTTTTATGAAGGAATCAATGTAAATTGATAGCACGGATTTGTTGTCACCCACAAACCCTTACTAATGAAATAAAATATCTTTTTTACTCTAATCTATGCTACCTACACTACAACATAGTATAAGTGATAAGACCAGGTCGTCTCTTCGGGGAATCTTTGAATTTTAGCTAGTCGATGAATTCGATCTGTTATAGGGGGTTTTGAGAGTTTTAATTGCAAGGAAAAATAAACTGCATGAATATAAAAGTGTAATTTAAAAGAGAATTTAGTTCAATTAAGGAAGCTTACATTAGGAAGCTCGGAATCCACTCATCTACTTGGTTGTTTATTGATCATTGAAAAGTCGTTACTTACTTAACTTTATTCTTGGCTCGTTTACTTGGAAATCCAAAGCTAAACAACCTAATACACTAATTGAATTCTCAATTATTCTATATGCTCAACTATTTGGGTTCAAGTATGTAAGAGTATAATAACATGCAGCAGAAGTAACAAAGATCAATAAACATTCAAATTTACTAATTTTGGTAGAAACTAAAGTATGTTCATTTAAAATAAGAGGGTTTGTGATCATATCTTTGTAGAACTCTTCAAGATCTCGATCAATCAACAACAGTCTTCTCCAAAGAATACCGTGAACCACCTCAAAATCTTCCCCACTATCCTCTTAGAGCTTTAGAATGAGTTGTGGGACTCCAAAACAGCTTGAAGCAATGAAAACACAAGGAGAAGCTCACAACAACACACTACTTGAAGAACCCTTCTTCCAGTCGAAAATTTCTATAGAATGCATGCATCAATTTCACTCCATTATTCTTTATTTATTGCAGGTGGACATGAAAAGAAGAATGTTGCATGACTTGCAGCTCATGCTTGGAGTAATGAAGATGAGGAAATGAGTTTTGTGTGAGCATGAAGAAGATGGTAATGGAAATCCTTGATTTTCCATTTTGTGCATGTAATTCATTTTTCCATTTTTTTTAAATCAAAACTTGATTTCAAAATCTATTTTGATTTTAAAACTGAAAATTTAATTTTAAAATTAATTTTTAAGTAAAACTAATTAATTTAATATCAAATATTAAATTAATTTTTGCACAAATCCATCTTCATATATTTAAATCATATTTAAATATATATTCTTCTATTTTGTTTAATTTCAATTTGAACGTTTTAAATTAATCTCTCAAGCTACTCTAAAGCTTATACATTTATGAGTAGTAGGAGGACCTCGCGGATCTACAGATCATAGGTTCCAACAATTCGAGATTAATCGACTAAACTCATTAGATTGATCTAACCCCCATTCGTTAACTAATGGGTCACTCCACTATAGCCCATAGTTGAACTCTCCTCACTATAGATATATTATGTCCACTTTATATAACCATAATCAGTAAGTTGATCCTTCACAGATTGTTCGTAATCACAGTTGGGTCAAAATAACTGTTTTACCACTGTGAATACATATTGTTCCTTAAGTTCTCATTGACCCTCTAATGAACAATTTTGATTCATAATCCCTATGAATCAAATCCTTTCTCTATCATGAGAAGGCGGGGTCTCGATTATTCAAGACCTGGAATCAATACTTAAGAGAACAACTTATCTGCTAACCCTAAATCGGGTAAGAGTGAATTTCAGGGCTATATCCCCAACTATTCATCCGATCTTATCGCCAAAATGGGAAGCTTATTGAGTAGTGTTGTTGGATTACTCTCATCGTTTGCAGAGCGAAGGATAATCCCGAACAAACAGGAGTTCATAGCTAGCTCAGGATTAAGATCGAGTTAACCTAGGTTATGTAATAAATGAAATAGTCAGTTTTAACAGTAAACGGTCGTTATAAAGAAAAGTGACTATTTTTGTTTTGTGGTCCAGTCTATATGCAAACTCATTACATAGGATGCCCCCACTTATATGTCTCAACATGAACGATCTGTGGATCACATTGTTTGTAGCATTTTACAACTCTTTGTAATATCTACAAAGTGGGCCGCATCCAATAGTGTTACCAGGATGATATACTCAATTTCATCCATATACTTATTAGACTATTAAGGCTATATACTGTTAACTTGATCCTGTTTATGTCACTACATAAAGTTACAATATTCAGACTATAGCCATGGATATGTTTATTGGATTTTCATATTAGAATGCAAAATCAGTAATTTATTATTATTGATAAATATAATGTTTAACACGAACTGCGAGTTCTGGGACATTCTCAATAAAGCGTCCATATTAATTCAGCATACGCATTAAGCCTAGGTATCCAGCTAAGACAATTAGCAATTGAAAAGCCATATTACCAATTGATTTAATTCTTTATTTAAATGAGTCATGCAATTAACAAATAAGAATTGCCCTAAACAACTTGAAAAAGCATGTAACACCTTATGCCTTAATGAGATTCATACACAACAATGCAATCCTCTAACAATAAAAGAAGATCACAATGGGTGATCAAACCCATAAACGCTTCTAAGCATAGAAATCAGAATCAATCCAAAACAAATAAAATTTAGCAGCAACTAGAATTTATATTAAGTCTCACAATCAAGAATGGATGAGTTTCACCCCAACCCTAAGCTAGAAAATCACTCATCTTAGGCACTCATGTGCCAAGATGAAGTTCCAATACAAATAAATGAAGAACAAAAAGAATTAATGTCTGGGAAGGGAAAAATACAGAGGGAATGAAGTTGGTTGCTGGAAAATCGAGCATAGAATGACCTAATTGGGTGAATTTTTATTTATATATAGTGCAAAGCATTGCAACATTGAGGTACAACGTAGCAACATGGCTTTTGCTTATCGTAGCGTAAACCTCAGCATCGCGATGCCCATGCCTTACGCTCAAGCACACGCGCGCCTCACCCGTTTTCGTCAACTTTTGGAGCGTCGAAGTGTTGTAATGCTGCGTGAATCAATAGCTACTGCCTTCAAGCGTTAGATAGAGCGTAAGGTGTAGGGTTATGATGCTCCCAAAGGGTATTTTGGTATTTTTCATCCCTTCTTCATGGTTGATGCTTTAAAGGTCTGTTTTGGTACATTTTCATCCCGTTTCGACTCTAGAGGTTTGTTCTACCTCTTAGTTGCTCAATATCTACATAATAGAATAATAAACATGTAAAATCCAAGAATGATCCTTGATTAAGCTAGGAAAATTAACACTTTTATGGTGCTATCATAAAGCTACTTATTTTAAAGGAATCAAATTTTAAACATTTATCGATGTTTTAACTTAAAGGTTTGTAAAATGAGGAAAGGGATTTCCCATGGATCAGAGTTTGATTTGACATTTTTTGTTTTAGAGTTGTGTTGTTCCCATTTTCTCATAAAGATGTTACGAAGACTTTACAAGAAAGAAGACAGAATATCTATCTTCGAGGTATTTTTTACAAATAGCTGGAAAGCTATCTTCTGTATTTATTTCTCTAAAGTCTTGTGACTTTGGACTTTACGAGAATCTCCTAACGTTTATAGGAAATAAGACATAAAGCCTTCTTTAAGGTATTTTTAACAAATACCTAAATGTTTAGGCTTCTAGTCATTTTTCTCGTAAAGTTGGTAACTTTACTAGATCCCAAACATTATGGGAAAGGAAACAAAAAGCTATGGTTTAAACAATACTCTTGAAGTATAGGTTTTTTGTCTTCTTTTCGGGAAAGTTTTGGGATCTCGTAAATTCACCAACTTTATGAGAAAAATGACAGAAAGCCTAAACATCCAGGTATTTGTTAAAAATACCTTGAAGAAGGCTTTTTGTCTTCTTTTCCGTAAAAATTAGAGATCTCATAAAGTCACCAACTTTATGAGGCAAATGACAGAAAGCCAACTACTTCAGTCTTTTTTGGGCAACACCTGGTCTTATGGCATCTGTCTCTTTTGCAGTAAAGTTGTCAACATTACTTTATTGGAAAATAATCAGAGAGTCTAAACTTCCAGGTATATTTGATTGTTATCAGGAAGTGATGCCTCTGTACTTTTTCTCACAAAGTCAAGTACAATCTTTCCAAGACTTTGAGAGAAAATAGATAGAGAGCCACAACTTCTAGTTATTTTTTACAATTACCAGGAAGTAACTTTTTGCCCTTTTCTCGTAAAGTCTCTATTCTTTTGTTTGTTAGTTTTTTAAATAAGAATACTACGTTGGATCATGTTTGTATTGTGGCATGTATAGGTTATAGGTATTTATTATGGAGTCGAGGATCGCGCTTGAAGAATAGTTTAAGGTACAATTAACTTCTTGTAGCCATCTAGCTAAACTCCATGTTGTCATCGTTAGAAAACTAACAAGAGTCTAGTTAGACATGTTTAGGCAAACTATGTTCAGACCCATCCTAGATAGGAACCTCTCCCTTAATGGACTCATGCTTCTTAGGGAGGTTGTGGATGAAAGGTCGGACGCCATTTCGTTTAATCTTTTTGGAGAAGTGGTGTCATTCGGTAAGGAGTAGTTTGACCTCATCACTGGGTTTCGAGTACGGATTAGGATTGTTTATACTCGTACTAACCCTACTAGGCTTAGAAACTCATACTTCAACAATAGTCCTAAATTAAAGCAGACTCAAGCTGAGAACCAATTTTTGTCATTAGACTTTAGGAGTAATGAGGATGCAGTGAAGGTAACACTCGCATATTTTATTGAGTTGGTCATGATGGGGAGGGAGAAGAAGTAAGTGTTTGACTATACCCTCCTTGGGATATTGGACAATTGGGAGTTTTTGCAACTACGACTGGAGCAATTTCATTTTCAAGAAGACAATTAATAGTCTTAAGAGGGTCCTTACAGGTGCTATCGGTCAAGGGGAGCACAGGGCGACCGCTAGATACAGCCTATACGGGTTCTTATTTTCCTTACAAGTTAGTTGAACCTATCTTTTTCTTCTTTTGTTTTCTTCTTGATTAGCTTTAATACATTATCTTGATTTCTGTTTTTCTTAATGTCTGTAGGTGTGGGTGTATGAGATGATTTCGTCTCTTAAGAATCATGTTGCTACTCGTATAAGTGAGATAGCAATTCTACGTTTGTCTCGATAGGAATGCATGTCATCACTAACATTCTTAGCATTGGATAGGAATATCTTCTAGTCACGATGGGTAATGTAGTTAATATATGTTTTGACCTCATATACTTATTGTCGCCACGTCATCGCAAAGCAGATCAACCGACATCCTTCCTTAAGGGTCTCTTTCGAGGTGAAAATTTAGAGTCGCTACCAATCATTATGGGTATGATTGGTCACCTATTTTAAAAGAAGAAAAATGTGGTCTACTTAACCAAAGTTAGGTTTGGGGTCATTGATCATAGGAAAGGTATTAACACCCTACAACACCCCCTTTGAAAACATCTCATTTTTTTTATCCATTTAATTTATAAAAAAATTGTTCTTATTTGCAACTTCATTACAAAATGTTTATTAAAAAAATTGTTATTGAGATTAAATAAAATATGACTAACTGAATAGTTCCCAAGTAGAGATGTTCCCTTACGGTGAGCTTAAATACCTCAGTTTAGATAGAATTATTGCTTATAGTCAATTTTATTTAAAATTCATTATCAACATTATTTTTATTTTAAAAATTCAATTGAAAAGGGGCAATTAATTAACTCATAAATGTCCAATTTTAATTTAGACAATATCTCACTAAATCATACCCTAACTTTAAGAATAAATTAGAATCAATATTTTGTCTTCGGGCAAACGTTCGTAATTTATTATCATGTTTATGTATGAATTCTCTAATTAGAGAAAACATCTACCTCAATTGTTTGAGACGCTTAACAATCTCAACTCCAACAAAGAATTAACATGATGTTTAAGAAAATGTCTCGGTGGATCAAATTATATTTTAAAATTAAAATATGAATTGATTTTTATGAATGATGTAAACCATTCAAAGGAAGATTGAAATTTTTTTTGTAAACCAAAGTGAAAATCAAATCAAAACTTTAGTTTAAAAATTCAATTTTGAATGAAATCGAAATTCTTTTGAAAACTTTGAATTAAAACCAAGTTAAAAAAAAGTCATTTATGAAAAAATTAAAATTGAAATTGTTGTTTAGAATTTTCCAATTGAAAATATTCCTAATCTATTTGAATCAAATTAAATTTGTCTAGCGAAATCAAATTAAAACAAATTTGAAACGTTTTAGAAATTAAACTTGAATGGAATTAAAATTTGATTGAAAGATGTGAATTATAATCAAGTTAAAATTCATTTATGAAAATATCAAATTGAGATTATTTTTAAAAAGTTTAAATTAAAATTATTCGAAATTCATTTAAAACTAATAGAAAGGCTTGACAAAATATTGATATTGCAATTCTTTTTAGGATTCTCACTCGAAATCAAAATGAAAACTGAAAAATTTGCAGTAAAGATAAACTAAATTCAATTTCCTTTAGAAATTCTGAAGGAGAAAATCAAATTAAAATTTATTTGCAAAAGTCCACTAAAACTAAATTACCACTCTATCTAAATGTGTAGTTAAGTCCAGATATATATTTTTTTAATTAGAAGCAAGTTGAAAATTCATTTTGAAAATTTCAAATAAAGATTTATGAAAATTAATTTGATATGAAATTGAATTTTTGAATTGTTGGAAATGACAAGACCCTCAGAAGGATGAATAACAAACGGCCAAGGCACGACAGTCAAGCAAAGAGCAAAACCTGCAAAATAGAATCTCGTTATAGGCTGAGTCGCGAAGCTCATTCTCTTTAAGACGTTTCGTGGCTCTGCCCAAGTGTGCAAGCAGGTTTGGAATATTGCCATGTCATCCCCAGGATAAAACAACCAAAGAAACCTAATCGAAAATACACTGTTACCGATTGGAACACACACCTTTTCTAGCTCATTGCTCGAAAAAACGAAAAAGGAAGAGTAAGAGAGGAAAGGAGAACATTCGAATGGAATTGAAGAAATTGTGTGGATGAACTGTTGAAGGCCACGCCTTTTATAGGCCTTCAACGTGGAACGGTAGAGTGAGAAAGAGGCGGAGAGCCTCATAACGTGCAAGACTAGCGCAGACGACTCGGACTCGTGCGGATGACTCGCTGCAAGGGAGGACTTTTCTTTTTCTAGTTTTAAAAAATAAAAAATAAAAAATAAAAATATTTTTATTAAAGAGAATAATAATAATCACACACACGCCACGCCCGACTGGACGGACGGCGGCGCGCGTGTGAGACGTCCACCGAACCCACATTGTTCTATCTTCTCACTCCCTCTAAAACATGGGTACCCCTTGGGACCCAAACCCAAAGCTCAAGGTTGGAGTACATAAGGAGGCTTCCAAAGCAAAGTTTTCCAATGTGAGATTCTCCAACCAAAGGTTGATTCCTTCTTAATTTTTAAAACTAAAATTTTCACCCAACAATCCCCCACTTGAAAATTTAAACAAAAGAGAAAGAAAGTTTTTCATCGAGCAGTTTCAGTCTATACAAAACTGTGCATAAGCAAAGTTGTCTTACGACTTGAACCTTTACGTAGTGTAGATGATTCAGAATATACTATAGTAACACTTGGTTTTGAACTCTATCTCTAACAGCATTTCACACAGAGTGTTATTAGGGTGTAGTACGAAAGTCCATGCTTTAAGGCCTAGCATGTATATCCCGGTTTAGTGAATGCTCTAGAGAGTTTGCCTAAAACTCCATAGGAAGCGACCCTCACTTCCACATTCACATAGGTGAGTCTATCAAAAGTACTCCTATAGCTAGGTACCCCACTTGTCATCAAGTATAGATCTCATTAAGAACTTAGTTCAACCATTCTTACGCTTCAGGATATCATGCTTAGACTATAAGTCATAGGAATGGAACTCTGTGTTTGGTTTAGCATGATTCACTATATATTATTCATGATTAGTTATTACCCGTTGAACCTGTTCCTTGGGATCTCTAGTCTACAGGTTGGGTTTTCCTTACAGTGATTCATCTTTTTATAGACATGAGTCCCATCCTTTTTGAGGTTTTGAAAACCTTTTCTCTGGCCAGTCTTTTCGTCAAAGGATCTGCCAAATTTTTATCAGTTCGTATATGATCCACACTAACTACACTAGTAGTGAGAAACTCTCTAATGGTACTTTGCTTACGACGTATTTGTCGTCTCTTTCCGTTGTAGTAACGGTTTTGAACTTTTGCGATTGCTGCATTACTATCGCAATGGATCAATATAGTTGGTACCGACTTTTCCCATAAAGGAATCCCTGATAGCAGACTTCTAAGCCAGTCTGCTTCTTCACTAGCCGTCGCTAGTGCTATCATTTCTGACTCCATTGTAGATTGGGCTAAAAAAGTATGTTTTTTGGACTTCCAAGTGACAGCTTCACCTGCTATATTAGAGATATAGCCACTTGTAGCCTTTGAATCATCCGAAAGAGAGTTCCAGTCAACATCGCTGAACCCTTCCAAGACAACGGAAAACTTTTGATAATTTAATCCTAGGTTTTGGGTTTTCTTCAAGTATCTCATTACCCTCTCTATAGCAATCCAATGCTCTTTACTAGGTCTGCTTGTAAACCTATAAAGTAATCCTACAACATAAGTTATGTTAGGCCTAGTACAGTCAGCAACGTATTTAAGACTGCCTATGATGCTCGCGTACTCAGATTGATTAACACTATCACCAATGTTTTGAACAACTTGACACTATGGTCATAAGAAGTACAGGCTGGTTTACAATCAAAGTAATTATATTTCTTTAGAATCTTTCCTATATAGTGAGATTGATCCAAAGAAATTCCCTTTTCAAACCTATTCACTTTTATGCCTAAGATTACACTAGTTTTTCCTAAGTCTTTCATGTTGAAGTTTGCACTTAATATTGATTTCACATCATTTATGACGTGTAAGTTCGACCCAAAGATCAACAAATTATCTACATATAGACACAAAATAGTGCATAGATAAACTTGTAGTAGATGCATTTGTCACTTTCATTAACCTTGAAACCTTTAGATAAGATAAGGTCGTCAAATTTTTCATGCCATTGTTTAGGAGCTTATTTTAGTCCATAGAGGGATTTGTCTAATTTACACACCTTATTTTCTTGACCATGGACTACAAAACCCTCAGGTTGTTCCATGTAAATCTCTTCTTCAAGTTCACCATTTAGGAAAGCGGCTTTTACATCCATCTGATGTACTACGAGGTTATAAAGGCCAGCGAGAGAAAACAGGACACGGATTAAGGTAATTCTAGTGACAGAGGAGAAGGTATCAAAGAACTCTACGTTTTCTCTTTGTCTAAGGCCTTTTTCTACTAACCTAGCTTTAAAATTGTCAACAGTTCCAGCAGGTCTAAGTTTCCTCCTTAAGATCCATTTGCACCCTATTGCCTTGCAGCTTGGGGGTAGATCTACTAAGTGCCAAGTTCTATTTGATTAAAGTGAGTCCATCTCATAATCTATGGCTTCTTGCCATAGGTTGGCATCTACTGAGGATAGGGCAGCTCTAAGATCTTGAGGATTTTCTTCTACATTATAGGGCAGGAAGTCATTTCTGATATCTTTGGTGGTTCTAGCTCTTTTGCTTCTTCTAGGTTCTGGGTCGATTTCCTCTCTAGGGTTAGGATTTCTAATTAGGGTTAGACCACTTGATCCCGAGCCCCCACTATTCCTTGATTTAAAAAGAAAATCTGTCTTCAAAGAAATCGACATCATTTGACTCAATGATCACTTGGTTCACTAAGTCGTAGAACCTATAGGCTTTACTATTTTAGGCATAGCTTATAAAGACGCACTTATAAGCTCTACTAGCCAACTTTCTCCTTTTTGGGTTTGGAATCCTTACAAAGGCTAGACATCCTCATGTTTTAAAATAGGACAAGTTTGGTTTCTTATTCTTGAGAATTTCATAAGGTGAAGTTTTGTTTTTAGACTTTGGGATTCTATTTAGGACATAACGCATGGTAAGGATGATTTCACCCCCACCAATAAGACGCTGCTCCTGAACTGAGTAAAATAGCAACTACTAGCTCAGCTAAAGTTCTATTTTTCCTTTTGACTTTTCCGTTCATTTCAGGAGAATAAAGTGCGGTCTTTTCGTGTATTATTCCATGTGAGTTAAAGAACTCATTAAAATTGTCTGAGTCGTACTCGGTTCCCCTATCACTACGAAGAATTTTAACCTTTCTATTAAACCAATTCACTATTTCAGAAACAAAAAGTTTGAAGGCATCAAAGGCATCACTTTTGTTTTTCAGCAAGAATATAAAAGTAAAATAAGAGCAATCGTCAATAAAAGTAATGAAATTTCTTTTACTGTTCCTAGTCAAGATGCCATCAAATTCACATAAATCAGAATGAATTAAATCTAGAGGCTTAGAATTCCTAAGTACAGATTTATGTGGGGTTTTAGTAATTTTAATCTGACTACAATACTGCATTTATCAAAATCATTCGTGGATAATTGAGGTATCATTTCCAGCCTAATCATGTTATTAATTAAATTTTATTCCCATGACAGAGTCTAGTATGCCAAACATTCATAGAACACAACGTATACATAGAAGATTTTATTGAGGTCTAAATTTAATTTGAATATTCCCTCTGTTGCATACCCTTTCCCTATAAATACATTATTTTTGGTAAGGGTATATAGGTCTGCCCCTATAGTTTGAGTAAACCCGACTTTGTTGAGGAGATATCCCGAGACCAAATTCTTTCTTATCTCTGAAGTGTGCAGGACATCCTTCAACGTGAGGGTCTTCCTAGAGGTAAACTTTAGTTCCACCTCGTCGATTCTAGCAACTTTCGTGGAGTGGTGATCCCCCAATAGAATATTCTTATCTTTAGTTTCAGTATAAGTTTTAAATAGACTAAGGTCGTGACAGACATGGCGCGTAGTGCCAGTGTCTATCCACCACCCTTCACAACCACCGATCACATTTACTTCTGTGATCATGGGGACTAACAGTTCTTCTGTTAGGTTCGCCTAACCAGCAGAACGATGCCTGTTCCTACAGTTCCAAGCCATGTGCCCAGGTTTATTACAATTAAAGCAGAGGAATTGTACTGTTTCTTCTGAAGGGGGCTTCTGTTTTTTCTATTGGTTCTAGTTGCTGGAGTCATGGTTCTAGCCTTTTCTCTTTGTCCCCTTAGATTTTTTTTAGCTTTTATCCCGACAGAGGCAGGTTTCCCAAGTACTGCATTCACCTCCTCCCTCTGGTCCTGCTTCCGAGCTTTCTTCTCGATCTTTAGCCCAGTGATAAGACTCTCCAAGGAGAACTCCTTGGTCTTATGCCTCAAAGTGTTCTTAAAGTCCTTCCACAAGGGGGTAGTTTATCAATAATAACAGCAACTTGGAATTGTTCGTCTAGAGGCATACCTTCAATAATTATCTCATGGGCTATCTTCTAGAGTTCATGGGACTGAGCCTCCACGGATTTGTCATCCATCATCTGGAACTTGAGATAACGGCTAACAACATATTTCTTCGACTTGACCTTCTCGGTGTCGTACTTCTTTTGCAGGGCATCCTAGACCTCCTTCGCTGTCTTCATTGTACTATAATAGTCATACAGATCATCTGTCAAACCATTTAAAATAAAGTTCTTACAAAGAAAGTCTTTCTCCTCCCAGTCAGCAGCTTCTTTTATCTGTTGTTCAGTTGCTTCTTCTAAAAGGACGATCGGCTTATCTCTGGTACAAGTTTCGGCTACTTTCTTGACGGTGAGAAAGAACAACATCTTTTGCTTCCACCGACCGGAATGGACGATTGAGGTTAGATATCACAACGTCGTTGTTGCTAGTGAGGGCCATTAGTGATGTGGCAGTACAAATGTCTTAAAATTGTTGGAAACAACAAGACCCTCAGAGCGACGAACAACAAACGATCAAGGCACGATAGACAAGCAAAGAACAAAACCTACAGAATAGAAACTCGTTATAGGCTGAGTCATAGAGTTCGCTTTCTTTAATACATTTCTCGGCTCTGTCCAAGTATGTAAGCAGGTATGGAATATTGCCACGTCATCCCCAGGATAAAACAACCAAAGAAACCCGATCAGAAATGCGCTCGAAAAAAACGAAAAAAGAAGAGTTGGAGAGGAAAGGAGAACATTTAAATGGAAGTGAAGAAATTGTGTTAATGAATTGCTGAAAACCACACCTTTTATAGGCCTTCAACGTGGAACGGTAGAGTGAGAAAGAGGCAAAGAGCCTCAAAACATGCAAGACTCATACGGACGTCTGATCGAACGAACGACAGCACGCGTGTGGAACGTCCACCGAACCCACATTGGTATATTTCCTCACTCCCTCTAAATCATGGTTATCCCTTGGGGCTCAAACCCAAAGCTCAAGATTGGAGTACATAAGACAGACTTCCAAAGCAAAGCTTTTCAATGTGGGATTCTCCAACCAAAGGTTGATTCCCTCTTAATTTTTAAAACTAAAATTTTCACCCAACATAAATCCATAAAAGAAAGGTTTTGGAGAATATATAAAATAACGAAAGAAACAAAAATGATAAAGAAATTAAGGTGGGGCTCACCTGCTTTACCAAAATTTCATCTTCTTCCTCTCCATCATGATTTCTTATTCTTTCAACTCTTCTTCTTCTTCAACCTCTTTTTCTTATTTCTTCTTATTTTTTTAGGTGGGTTGCGGCTCTACCTTCGTCGGCTCACACGCCATTTGTCAGAAGTCGCACAGCCATTGTCAGAGATTCTGTGTCGCACGCCTGAGGTGGATCTTTGCTGGTGGATCAGATTAGTGTCGTCTAGATGTGGGTCTCTGGTGGAGTTGTTTGGCTGCGCAAATCGGCGCCTATTTCAACAGAATCGTGCATAGGGATATGTAGTTTAGTTCGCCGGAGTCTTGGACAGAATGGGTGAGTTTAAAGTGTTAAAATCTTCATTGCAGGTTTTCATTTTGCTTGGAATTTGCCATGATTTTTTCTCACTTATTTATTTATTTTTTGGTCTATACTCTCCCCATATTTTTTCTTCTCACCAGTCTCAATTTCCTTCTAATCTCTTCTCCATGCATTTTTTTTTCTTTTGTTTTCACCTACCCTCTACTCTCCTCCCCTTGTCCAAAATTAGCACAAAGTAAACAAACTACAGTTGAGGAGGAAAGAAGTGAGGAGAAAAAACAGGGAGAAGGAGAAGGAAGGGGAAGACTAAGAGAATAGGGAAGAAGAAGATATATATATATATATTTCGTAGAAAATACATTTATTCTTTTGTATTTTTGTTTAAAATCTATTTAAAAGAAAAACAAAGGAAAATATTTTGTTTTACTCTCTTTGTTAAGCAATAATAATAATAATAATAATATAGTTTAAAAATGTGGACTAAATACGGTGTCTACACTTATGAATTTGATCTATGCCTCTTCTAGGCACGTCCTGAACTTACAGTGTAAATGATACCAATAGAAGAGAAGAGAGCTCTCATGCAGCTGGCGCACGTATGCTCTTACCTGAGCCATTTAATGCCCGACTGGTGGCAGGAGAACGTGGCCCATTGGCCATCAGGGAGGCTCAATTGTCACCTAACCATGACAGTGATGATGAGCCCTCCCATCGAAACAGTGACGTTGATCAGTCTTGACATCGAAAACCAGTGCCTTGCACACAATGATGCCGAAAATTAGTCTTAAGTGCACCGTGACGCCGAAAACCATTTCCCCTCACACCATGAGGTCAAATACCATATGCTTGTGCACACTAACAACGATCTTCAAGATGGTGGGGATGCTGGCTTCGATCCTGTACATGACAACCACCATGAATATGCAGGAGTGCAGTATCACTGTATGGTAGATGAACCTCATATCTAGAGGAACTAAGGTGGATTTAAGTGCGCCTTGATCACTTTGAGTTCGGTGTGAGGTATGAGTTTGATGCCTTAAAAAAACATCATGATGCCAATGGTATTCCGGCTCTAGAGTATATTTATGAGGTAATACGACATGAGGACCACCTCGATCGATTCGAGGTAAATGTGAGGTCTCAGTTTTTCGATGTTAAGTGGGATATTCCATTTATGATGGGTATCTCAGGAAACTGTTGAAGGTACAATCTCTAAGTTTATATGCTTTCGTACATGTTTTTTTATGCCACCAGAAACTTAACGATTTGTTGCAAGAAAAAAGTGTTGTCGAGGTTGTGTCCGATGATGCGGAAGATTAGACTAGCCCCAACAACTCACATCATGCATTTGGTGGCCTATCTAGGGCTAGAAAAGATGTCTATATCAAACAATTTGAAGTAGAAACATATTCCTCAGAAAGTGGATCCCCCTCTAATAGCTCCAAATAAATTAAATATATGCATTTAAATCCCAAGCTTTTTCTACACACACAACAACTAAAGCCCTTTTTCACTCTTTCATATACTAGGGATTTCACTTGGAAAAGAAAATGTTCCATACTAAAGGATTTGGTTCCATAACCATGGGCTTCAATGTATTAGATCATGTTGTTCTTATCAATGAGGCCCCATTGATTAGTATTACGCAGAAGAAATCAATGAGAGATACTAAAATCATTTGATTTTCTCTTCATGGATAAACTTGAGATTTGCAATCTTAGATAAGATCAGTTCATATCATGGGATCCTTTTCTATCAAATAAGAAGCATTGTTGCATAAAATCTACTTTTAAGTAATTGATCTATGATGGAACAAATGGTTAGTTAACTGGCGTCAATGAACCCAGAGAACCAGTACATAGAGCAGATGATGTCATAATAGTAAACTCACAGAACGTCGATGCCGACCTTAAACCCATATCAGTTGAGTCATAGGATATCGGTGTCAACCTGAAAGTAATATTATTTTAGTCACAGGATATTATTATCATGGAAAAGGACAATCCTTTAGTAGCAAGCAAAAACAGTGGCAAGGACGGATTGGACGGATCGACTGTAAGTGTAACTTTCACTCAGATTATTTAGAAATATCGAGTTTATTTTAATATACATGCTTCGTTCATCAAGACGTACACATTGTTGGCGATGATGACAAGAGCACGAGCAAGACTGTTGACCCAATCGATCGTTCAAGTCTGCCTGAAGAAAAGCCGAAAACTAGTCTTAAGCACAAAGCTCCCGCCACTACTATCATGGGGACTGTGGAGGTTAGTGTTTTACAAGTTTGTTGAATGTAATGTCCTTTGATCCTCGTAGAATTGATCTATAACACACAGGGTACCTCTACAATCAACCCTACTCTGAAGAAAATATATGAGGCAAGTAGAGCGGCAATGAAAGCCTGTAAGGAACAGTAGGAAGTCAGACGACTGGTTATGAAATAGGAGCTCGTAGAATTGGATGAGCCCACCATTTTAGTTGCATCACAAGGAAGGCGCGAAGTAGTACAATGACAATGAATATTTCCATGGCAACTTTCTAGTCCTTATACGGTCGCAAATCAAAAGTCAAAGAAGTCCAAAGAACGACAAAAACAAAATATGACTCGATGGTACCCATCTCGAAACGGTTCGAGAAGTACATAAATGATTTGATTAGTGATCCATAGATAACCTCGAGGAACTCATTGTGGATGTGTTTGAAGGGTTTTGAATACCCACAGTGGAAGCACGTGAATGCGATTGGGTCCCAATTTACATTTTTCAAAACGTAGAATAAACCGGAGAATGTAAATTGATAAACAAGATTCGTTGAACGTGATATTCACTATTCCAATTTATAGAGGAAAAGAGAATCGAGAACTTAACTATGAAGAAATCAAGTCTTCTTGCTTCCTCTTTAGATCATAGTAAGATCATGAACAGATCTTCGTCTCCCTTCCGGTCTCACCAGAGCAACAAGAATAAACCATAACAAACACCATCACGAGGTCCTCCTCATTATTATTTAGAATGAGAATTAGAGCAAAGGTGTGGGCTCACTGAGCATAATTTTGGTAGAAGGAGAGGAGGAATTGTCTTTTCTTGAAAGAATTACAGAGAGCAGAACACATAAGGTTGAAGATGATGAACACCACTCTCCTAGAGTGTTTCTATGTTTCATGTTCTTGAGGGATAAAGAAGGGAGAGGTCACTATCAAAATAACTCCCTCTCCATTATTTAAAATTTTAAAAAAAATTATAACTCATAATTTTGAATTTTAAATATACATGATAATCACCTTATTATATATTAATAAAACTATATGTTATATCACATATAACATATAACTTATAATCTATATTATTTCAGATATAATATAACCTATGGTTTATTAATCTCTCATATAACCTATAGTATTAACTTATAGTTTTTATATTAATCATTTTCATATAATTAATGTTTGAATCATATTCAAATATTTATTTCTCTCAAGTAACTTATAGAATTTATATGAATTATATTCATATTAATTTTAACCTATATTTTTTATATGAATCATATTCATATAGTTAATATTTAAATCATAATCAAATATTTATTTCTCTCATTAAAACTTTAACTTATAATGTATCATATATATTATATTAGTTATATCTTATTTTATTAATTTGAACAATTCAAATTAATCCAAAATTACTTTGACTCTCTTAATCCTAATTGAGTTAACGAGGGGACCTAATGGACTTAATTTCATTAAAGAGTTTAATTAATTAATCAACATCCATTAACTGTCAGTCACTCCACTAAAGACTGATAGCTGCAGTTTTGGAACTATAGATATATTTCCATGTTCATTGAATATTACCAATCAAAAGTGCGTTGACCGTCCACAAATTTCTCGTAAGTACAATTGAGCCAAAATTACCATTTTTCCTCTATAGTTACATTTATTTCCTTAAGTGCCATTAATCCCTCTAATGAACAATTAGTCATAGTCCTACTACAACTAGACTCCAATTTGGCCATTGAGAGGGCGAGGACCCTTATTGTTCAAGACTGGAATCAGCCCTTAAAGAAGCAATTCATCTACTTATCGTAACAAAGTGAGTGAATTTCATCTTCTATAGTTGAGTTCCCAACTCTCCATTCAAACGAATCTCCAAAATGGTAGGCTTATTGAGTCAGCTGGCCATTCTCACTTATACAAATCAAAGGACTGCCTTTATGAGTAGAAGTTCGCAACTCTCTCAGGATTAAGATTAAGTCTGGAGGAACTCGTTTTACAGAGATCCTTGAGCGGAAGCGAATTGTCTAAATTCAATTTTTATTGAAAACTAAATTTACAGTAAACATACAAGATATGTATTCACAAACAAATTACAGCATACTTTTTACAAAGAAAAGAGTTCAAGAAATATTACCTTTGAATAACCTTTGTTCTTGTAATTCTCTTAAACGGTCATGAACTCGAACACAACTTCTTGAAGACCTTCTTCAAGAACTTCGCGAACCAAAAAGAGACACTACCATAGTGAATCATTGGTATTCTCAGGGTGAGAACCCAGAAGTGGTGGGCTCTGACTATTTTGGTTAGGAGGGTGAGTATGTAGCGGCTTGTGAAACTGCTAAGGAAGCCGTTTGGCTTAGGGGATTCTTGACTGATCTGGAAGTTGTTCCAGATATGTCAAAGCCCATCACATTTTATTGTGATAAAGTGGTGTCGTGGCTAATTCCCAAGAGCCTAGGAGTCATAAGTGTGGCAAACACATAGAGCGGAAGTATCATCTCATCCGAGAGATTGTGCATCGAGGGGATGTGATTGTCATGAAGATAGCTTCGAAGCACAACGTTATTGATCCGTTTACGAAGGCCCTCACGGCTATAGTGTTTGAGGTCACCTGCAGAGTATTGGTCTATGGGACAGGCCATGTTTGGACTAGGGCAAATGGGAGATATTGTACTGGGCGTTTTATGCCCTAGTTTATTATTTGTGTACTTGTATTTTTATTATATTGTACAACCCACTAGCTTTAGGTGAAGTGAGAGATTGTTGAGGTTGATGCCCTAAATCTCGTAGGGTTCTATAAATGGTAAACAATGTATGAACAAACTCATAATGTGATTAATAAAATATATGATATTTTATTCACTTTGTCTATAAAATATGTGATATTTTAGTTACATTAACCACAAACCAATGAACTAACATATGAGGTTATCTTTATAACTTAAACATGTATGTTGAAACATACAAGTGGATCATGTTTAAGTGATAACCTAAATGTTATATTAAATGATTTATATTAAATGTCATAAAATAGAGAAAAGAAACTATAGTTTATATTGTATGTTATACATTATTAAAACTATAAGTTATATGTTATATTTGATATAACATATAATTTAATATAAATATAATATGATAAGTTAATTATCATATATATTTATATTATGTTATTATTATTTGAATAATAGGAAAGAGAGTCTATCTTTTTTCTCCACCCATTTTAGTGGGATGGTTATTATTTTATGAAAAATTATTTTGTGATCTTGTGTTCTTGAGAGAATTCTCAATCTACCAACTCCATACAAACTTTCCCTTAAACCAAAATAGTCAGAGCCCACCACTCCTGGGTTCTCACCCCGAGAATATCAAGGACTCCGTTGTGATTGTGTCCGGTTTCCGTTCGAGGTTTTGTTGAATAAGGCCTTCAAGAGATTCGTGCCTGTTCGAGGGATTCGTGAAGAAAAAGGTTCTTCAAAGGTAATGTATCTTGAACCATTTTCTTGAAAAAACATGCTATAATTTAACTTTAAATGCATATATGTTGTATGTTTACTGTAAACTTTATATTCGATAATTAATGGAATTTGGTCGATCCGCTTTTGCTCAAGGTTCTCCTTGAAGAAAATCGGACATGAGGATTTCCATGAGCAGTGGAATGATCGTTTTGAATTTCAATCATATTTGAACAACAACAATTACAGTCACAAAACGAAAACATATTGATCATGCATACAATGACATTACTGCATGCTTTACTACGATCAAGGGAAAGAATAACATACCTTTGAAGACTCATCTTCAATCTCCCTTGATCACGAATGCTCGAAAAGACTCCAATATTGCAACACACGAATGCTCGAACTCAGCAATCTCCAAGATCACGAACAATTGACAACCACCACACAAACACCACGATCTCAACGAACGGCCTCCAAATAACCTCAACTATGTCGAGTTGAGTATGACACCACCACAATGGCTATCTTGGTATTCTTGGTGAGAATCCAGTAGTGTGGGCTCTATGTGGACTTGGTTAGAGGACGAGACTGGAGGAAGAACAATCGTGTAAACGATTGAACAAGTGGGAGATATCAAAGTCTATCACATAGACGATGCCCAATCATTTAACAACGCTATGCGATCGTTTAGCAGAAACTGCACGGTTGTTTAGCTAATTGGCCAACTGAGTATCTATCGTATAGAAACATAGTCTCTCCTTCAACTGTCGTTTAGTAAATATTATTTACCTGACAGTCATCGTGAGAACTTCCGAGAATGGAAACTCTTTCAACAACTTCTAAATTTAGGAAAACATTTTTTCTTTTAATCTTACGGTTACCATGAAACCACTAATAACCTCCCACTCAATTGGTTATTAGAGAAAAAGAGATAATTATCCAATAATTAATATTATTATAAATATACATGATAATCAACTTACCATACCATATTTATAACCTATAGTTTTAATATTTCATCTCATGAAACATATAAATCATTGTTATTTTTCTATTCCATGGTCCTTAATATAATTCTCATTCACATTAATCCTCCATTTGATGTATCTCATACATCACACTGATTATATCATATATAATCGAATTACCTCTTGTCAATTTGAACATTTTAAATCAATACCAAGAACTGATCCTCAACTTGAATCCATTGAGCTACCAAGGGAACCTTATGGACCCGTAACTCGAAGCTCCAACGGTATGTGAATAACTGATTAAACTCTTTAGTCATGGGATCCACCATTCGTTAACTATTAGGCACTCCACTAAAGACCGATAACTGAACTCTTCTTACTATAGATATTATGTGTCTATATCAACCAATAAATAGTGCGATAAACCTTCATAGATCGCTCGTAAGTACAGCTCGCCAATAACCGTTCTGCCCTTGTAGTTACATCTAACTCCTTAAGTACCACTAATTCCTCTAATGAACATAAGTCATAGTCCTACTATGACTGAGTCCTCTCTTCCAAAGAGAAGCTGTAACCACTATGTTTAAGCCCCGGATCAGCCTTTAAGGGAACAATCTATCTACTTACCCTTGCTTTGGGGAAGAAGTGAATTCCATCTTGTGTAATTAAGTTCCCAGCTCCCAAATCAGACAAGTCTCCAAAAAGGTAGGCATGTTGAGTTGGCAATCTGGCTACTTTAACCCATACTAATCAAAGAACCGTCCTCAAAGGCAGGAGTTCCCAAAACACTCAGGATTGAGGTCATGTCACCTATGGTCGTTTAGGTGAGATGTAAGTCTCCAGTATCAACAGCGTTATATATAGAGACGAATCATCTCGTGGTTCGGTCTTATACAAACTCTTTGTATAGGACACCCCCGCTCGCATGTCTCTACATGAATGGTCAAGATCTACCATTTGTAGTAGTTCACAACACTTGCAAACCTCTACAAAGTGGGTTGTATCCATAGTGTCACCAAGATCAGGAATCCCTCCATAATCCTTATACTACAGACCTATTTAGGTTATCACTTAAGGCATGATCCACTTGTATATCTCATATACATGCTTAAGTTTACATACGATAACCATGGAGCTTTGTTTATTGGATATGAGTAAATGCCATAAAATAACTCTTATTTTATTCATAACAATGTGTATAAATTATAAACAACGAGACTCCGAGAGAATTAGGACACCAATCCCAATATTTCTCACATGAGTTTCTTCAATTGGTATCAGATAACCTATAGTGTATATAGTATCAGATATCATATAATCTATGGTTTATTAATCTCTCATATAACCTATAGTATTAACCTATAATTTTTATATGAATCATTTTCATATAATTAATATTTGAATAATATTCAAATAATTATCTCTCTCAAGTAACCTGTAGAGTTAATATGAATCATATTCATATTAATTTAACCTATATTTTTTATATGAATTATATTCATATAGTTAATATTTGAATAATATTCATATATTTATTTATCTTATTAGAACTTTATATTATAATATATCATATACATTATATTAGTTATATCTCATTTAATTAATTTGAACAATTCAAATTAATCCAAAATTAATTTGACTCTCATTAATCCTAATTGAGTTAACGAGGCGACCTAATAGACCTATAGATTGAAACTTCAATGATACTTGATTAATTAATTAATCTCTTTAATTAAATTAATCAACTTTCATTAATTTTTTGTCACTCTATTAAAGACTGATAGCTGCATTCTTTGTATTATAAATATATTTCCATGTTCATTGGATATAACCAATCATCAATGTGTTAACTCTTCACAAATTGCTCGTAAGTACAGTTGGACCAAAATTACTGTTTTGCCCCTATAGTTACATCTAACTTCTTAAGTACCACTAATCCCTCTAATGAACAATTATTCATAATTCCACTATAATTAGGCTCATCTCTAGTCAGTGAAAGGGTGAAGGCCCTCATTGTTCAAGATCGAAATCAGCCCTTAGAAAACAATTCATCTACTTGCCCTAATAAAGGGAATGGGTGAATTCCATCTTGTATAATTGAGTTCCCAACTTCCCACTCAGAAGAATCTCCAAAATGGTATGCTTATTGAGTCGACGAATCTGGCCACTCTCACACATACAAATCAAAGGAGCGCCTTCGTAGGTAGGAGTTCACAACTCACTCAAGATTAAGGTCAAGTCACCTATGATCATCCTAGTGAAATGTAAGTCTCTTTTAGCAACGTTGTTATAAAGAGAGACTAATCATTTCGTTGTCTAGTCTTATACAAAATTTTTGTATAAGATACCCCCGTTCATATGTCTCTACATGAAAGATCAGGATCAAATCATCTGTAACACTTTATAACAATTGTAACAATTACAAAGTGGATCATACCCGTAGTGTCACCAGGATAAAGTATATTCAGGTTATTACTTAAATATGTGTTCAGGTTATTGATAGCAATTTGTTTACAGATATTTTCAAACTACGAGAATACAAGAGATTTAGGACACGAATTCTAATAGTGTGTACTACCGATGAAGGAGAAATACTTGTGGATAACTCTGTTTTTCCCGCACACATTTATAAGTGACGAGGTAAACTAATCATACTTCCACCTCAACTAATTTATGTCTTAGTAAGTGTCCAAGTTTTTTCGTAAATTTTTTACTTTCTAATTGCAGACTGTTGAGCTTTTGTTCATACTCCTACGGAATAAGATATTAAGTGACAAGTCTCCGATTGAAATCACATATAGTTTACCATAGCTGATCGAGTCGTTACAGTAAGTTATTAATATTGTTTAATTAGAATAGTTTTGGTGCTACCATATTGTCCTGACCAAGTATATCTTTGAATGGAACTTCTTCCATCGACCAAACAGGCTATACGTTGAATGGAAACGACCCGAACGAAACATAACATATGAATGGGAAAAAAACAACACAATACTGAAGTATGTTAAAGGTGATCAAACCGACTACTGTATTCCGTTGGAAAAAGTTGGCATTGTATTTATGTCGTATAACATATACTGAAATTACAATGGATTCTAATGAAGATCGACTTCGTCCGTGGAAGGTTAGTTGTTTGGGATTCACACAAAAGAATGTCTACCCACTTAGAATTGAAAGGCCACTTAGAGGTTATGCAGACCATAGTACCCGCATTACTTGATAGAGCGGGGGTGACATTGGGCATGCAAGAGCTTACCACTAACGCTATGGGAAGTGGAGCCCAGATGCCCCGAAACAATCGGTTTACTGTACAAATATTTATCTTGTGCTAAATTTTTTGAATATGTTGTAACTGAATCTAATATGTCTACATTGACCCAATTGAATATGGAATTCTTTAGATGTCAGTTTACTGTACAAATATTTATGAACAAAGCATTTTACTAGTATATACAATGTGGTTTTTTTTTCCTTCTTATGTTAATAGTTTAGAATACATTAATTTTTGTTCAAATTGGTAAAAGTAAAACAATTAAACACATATATTCTATATGTTAATATCTCACAGTACATTAGTTTCAATATTTGTAATTGACAAACAATGCAAAAGGTTTTTTTTCTTCTTCATGTTGCTATCAACGATTGTCGGCAAGTTACACGATTGTGACCACGCATACCATACCTAGTACATTTTTGGATATGAATAACCTCTCATGCTGACGCTATTCTAATCTCTGCATCGGTGGCGAGATTTGGATGTCCTCATAGTCATCTGGCAGCCGCCACTCCGACCTTGAGTCCACGGAAAAAATTATATATGCGTTTGATCCAAAAAATAGGCTATATGTTGTATGTAGGAGAGCAAAGAGTGTACGAATCAATGTTCCGATAACGGAACGTTGTGGTCACGTGAGAGCATGGAATTTCGTAGTAATCGAAATCCTTGCAACTACATACTTGCGAATTCAGGTCCACTACTCCACCAAGGTGAGTATCACAAACTTCAAAGGTAAGGAGTTCGATTGACTTAACAAAATGTCTTCTAGACCTAAACTCTACTGCTACCACTATACCCTCTGCGTAATCTAACAACATAGTTTGACAACTTGATGCATACGTTCTTCACCGATGTTTTGCAACAAACTCCTTATGTGATCAAGAAATTTAGTAATTGGTAAGGTTCTAGCATCCTTTAGAATAACAAAGTATTCAAGTACTTCTCTAAATGACATAAGTATAGCCCCAGTGTACTCAAAAAGTAGTCTCACGACTGCCTTGGTAGCTAGAAAAAACTCGGGGATGAGAGCTTGCTTCCCGAAGTGTTTCATTAGATTTAAGACTTATATGATGAATGCAGATATAGTGGAAGGCAGAAGGAAATACCCTACGGATTGCCTTGCTAATACTTGGTTTACAATCTACAATGACAAGTTCTGTTATAGCCACAACAACCTACTTAACTCGATAAAAAAACCATGTCCACACGTCATCCGTTTCACCTTCCACGATGGAAAACGCAATTGGACATATATAACCATTGCCATCCATATAATTCACACTTAACATGACTTCCTTAAGCTTACCTCGTAAGTGTGCCCATCAACAACTAAAACACGCCTTACGTAGTTAAAAAAGACCTCAAATTGAGGGTCCCAAAGCCATTAAGATGTACTTGAAGTACCTGTCATCATCAAGCTTTAGTTCGTAAATAGTGTCAGGGTTCATAATCTTTAAGACTTCCTCATAGGCATGAACATCTGACCTGACACAATCATGGACATATCAGTACATGCGCTTCAAGTTTCCACAACAGTATTTTCACAGTTCAGTTCAACAACCTCACATTGATGGTCATCACATTCACCATCTTCACTATTGCCTCTGTCATCCTCTTCGGTTAGTTCATCAGAGTCATCATCCAATTCCTCTTGTAATCCCCATTCGCAATCTGAATCGTCTTCATTATTGTTTTCCTCTTCATTCACATTTTCTTCACCTACATTATTCCCAAATCCCTTTCCCTTCCCCCCACCCTTGCTTCTACACCAACATTATCATCCACACCATACCTTGGTGATGATGGAGCATATTCCTCAGGATTGTATGGGTAAGCAAAGAAAGTATCATCAGATAGGTTATACAGGGCAACATTACTATCTAATGAGGTTAGTGATGCAGTATAACTTGATGGGTAACTTTGTTCGAAGGAAGGTTGTGTAGGGTAATAAGGGGGTGGAGAATCTTGGGTTGAATTATATGGAAAGCTTGGTTGGTATGAGCAACTAGGATTCTTTAAGTCACTGTTGTCATATAGAGGTTTGGACTTCATTGATAAATAGATAGGAGGCCTACATGCATCCTGACCACTTAAAAGGAAACTAAGTTCATGATCATTTTATATCAAATAAGTAGAAACCCTGAAGCCAATATTGTATAGACATCTTATGACGAGATCATGAAGGTTTGGATCAATCCCACTTAGCTTATACAACTCCAACAAGAAGTCCTCAAACCTAATATCATATCTTATGTCCAAACCCTCTAGATTATCATTTGCGTAGTCTCGTTCATCCTCACTCCAAATACCACCTTAGCAAACAAACACGTAAGACATTTTGCAAATGAAGATAAAATTCTTATAAGCGGACTTATTGGTGAAATAAAAATAATATTGTGAATTTTCTCGTAAGGTTGACTAAGTCAGCTTTATGAGAAAGTTGATCAAACCAAGTCAGAGTTTACAAGAAAGTTGACCAAACCAAGTCAACCTTCTATAATTTTGTGAATAAAGTGGGTTCGAAATAAAATAGAATTATACAATTTTTCTAGAATGTTCACAATTCAACTTTACGAGAAATCACTCTGGAAGAACTCAGGTGTTGAAAGTGGGTTGAGAAAAAAAATGTTGGTGTTATGTGATATTTCCCACAATGTTGACAAAGTCAACTTTATGAGACATCTTTGTAAATTAATTTTGTCTCGTAAAGTTGACTTTACGAGGCAAATTACTGAATACTATCATTTTTCTCCAAATTCAACCATGTTCCAGTAAATTGCATTTCAAAATTTTCTCTCCAATTTTCCTCTCAGAACTTTGAAAAGGGAGTAAGAATTCGAAATTTTTCCAAAAAGCTGTTTACAAAGGAGTAAGGATTTTGTTGGTAGTGCAAACTTTCTGGAAAAAAATAATTTTTTGGTTCCATATTGTAGTTTTTAAATAGGCTTATCATACAATGACAAAAGCTAGAAAACAACGTACTCCTATCTTTTAGAACTCTCAAAAAGAAAAAAGAAATAGTTCCTCTGAAATTGGGATCCTAAAAAAAGGAAATATTCCTCTCAAATTGGGACCCTCAAGTATAACTTTTTTTATGAAAATAAAATGTAAAACTCAAGTTTCAGGTTTCTAACTTAAAATAGGTTAAATAAGTTAGGTGACTTCGTATTAAAGGCAATTGAATGACCATTTGTTTAGAGGCAGAATTGTACATTCACTTCATAGGATCCTCAGTTGAAGTCCAACTATTGGACATTTTCAAAAAGATGTTATTTTTTAAAGACACTTTTTTTTTGGTCAAAAATAGCAATTTCCCTTTTAACTCTCCTTTATTTGAAAGCGTTCTATCTTCCATCTTCTTTGTTCTCCAAATTTCTCCTTACTTCTTCTTTCTAACTTTTCATCTTCCATCTTTGTTCCAATTTCTACAATTGCTCAAACTTCTTTATCTTTTCCATTCTTCTTCCAAAATCTTCTTTTCAAACGCATCCTTACATTTGGTGTTCAAGATAGATTTAACCACCTTCGGACAGTGAATCAACCGTCTGAAACTAAAAAGGTAATTTTTTTTTTTTTTTTAAAAAAAAAATCTACATATTTTAATCTTTAAATGGAGAAACATAAATAAACATAGATTCCTAAATTTAAGGGAAGTTAGAAAATTAAAAAGACACAGAAAAAAAATCTAAATATCAAACCTATTTAGCTATATTTCAAGAATTTTTATTTTTTGGTTATTTATTAAAACGACAGCTTGTGCAATCATTCCTCACATTTCTCAAAAAATTTACTAACCCACCATTTTGAGCATGGTATCAAAATAAAGAGATCATAGATTAGAATTCTTGTAACATCGTATTAGTATATTAAAGTATCGATATGATTATATTTACCATAACTTGTTAATTTGATATTTTGGATTGAATATATTAGATTTAATTTTAAATCTATATTATCATTAATGTGGTTCATGTACGTAATTATTCCCTCTTTAATATTTTAGGTCATTATTTTACTTTGTTAATTAAGTAAAAGGTAATTTTCTTAATGGAATATCTAATCCAATTACAAAGGAAAATAAGAAATAGAAACACAATCTCTAGCAAGTATATCACATTATTTTAATTCATATTACTGTACAAATCATCTAATTTAAAGATTTTGATTTTTATTATTTTAAAAAGTATTTAGAGTTTTCTTATATAACCACGCAAGTTAAAATTTACAGAACGGTGGCGAACATTAGCATATCATTCTTAATTTTTTTTTTTTTTTTTAAAAAGAAACATTCATGATACAAAAATTGAGATTAACCACTTATTTATTTTCAACTTCTAAGGAATTATTTTCATTATTTTCATCACAATTATTATTTAAATAATGTTAAACTATAAATTTAATTACTAGATATAAATTAAAATATCATAATTTCATTGATAATAAAATTCTAATTTAAATCTAAAAGATGAACTGATTTTTATAAATTTTGAATTTGTTGATAACACATGAGAAACAAATTATTAAAAGTCTAGAGTGTTGTTTGACATTTTTTAAAGTTAAAAAAATCAAACAGCTAGTTTAGACATTAAACATTTAACTTTACCAATAAATAATCCTGGACTAAAAAACCCAATAAATAATCAATACACTTAAAATGAACCCAATCTTTAAAATAGGTAAGTTGAATCTTCCATCTAAAATCATTTAGGAAAAATTACCTTTTTAATCCATGTTTCGACCTTTTAAATGTATTTTCAAGAATTCAAGGACTAAAAAGATATATTTTAAAAACTCAGAAACTAATCATATATATTTTTAACAACTCAAGGACTAAAAAGATATATTTTTAAAAGGAAAATTATTTTAAATGGTAAAATTGTTGAAAACATTTGCAAAATATAGCAAAATTTCAGAATCTATTGATGATAAACATTAATAGACTTTTATCGGTGTCTATCAATGTCATTGATAGACACTAATAGAAGTCTATCAGTAGTGTCTATCATTGATACATTATGAAATTTTTCTATATTTTGTAAATATTTTAGTTTATTTTTCTATATTTTAAAACAACACTTTTTTAAAATTTAGAGATTAAATGCACATGTTTTTCAAAATTTGGACTATAAAATTCTACAGGTAATTTTTGAACCTATGTAAGTTTGATCTACAGAATAAGACTCTAGAAACCAAATCTCAAAAGTATTTAAATGCTTACACACAATAACCTATGCATATTTCTTTTGTAATTTCATTTATGTTAATTCATATTTTTAAATTCCCGTAACATCTTTTACCCAACAAAAACAAATCAGGTCAAGAAGTAAGAACCGATTCATACCTAAGGTTTTCTGTTTCTTCATATACCATAAATATACAGTCATCATTAAAACTTAAAGTGCTATGAGAAAAACTAAAAAGATAGAAATCTATTTAATTAGAACAGCATCTGATTCTCTGACCGCCACCGCCGGTAACCCCTCGTCAGCCAGACTTCTTTTCCAGTTTCATCCGTTGAACAATTCCGATGAAATTCCTGTCAAAACCAAAAACCCTCACTTAAATTTTCGTCGAAATTTAAAATGTCAATGTTGATGAAAATGTGGAGATGTTTAGCTTTACCTCCAAGTTACGTTCTCGGCAAGTAACCAGTCACCATCGATATTCTGGTAAGTGAGTCTGTAATCGTCGGAATCCGTTTCATCTATTAACCAAACAACCCAAGAAAAACACTTTTAGTTTAAGTAACCGTTTTAGTAAGTCAGATTTAGTATTTACAGTAGAAATTAATGTTTATAACGAGATTTTTTGAATAAATAAACCATAAATTTATTAGAGATTCGATACAAGGTTCATGTCATAAAATCATAAAATTGACAGAATTTTTTCATGTTCAATAATCATTTGATTTTTTGTTTTTTTTTTTTAAAATTAAGCCTATGAATATTAATTCTAATGTCCAAATTTATTCTTTTATTAATAATTTAAAAAATTATGTTAAATTTTGAAAAAAAAAAAAATTATTTTTATTTTTAAAATTGATTAAAAATTCAATCATTTATAATTAAAAAATATGTCAATTATTATAAAAAAAAAAATAGAATAAAATAGGCTTAATTTTTTAAAACAAAAACAAAAAACTAAAGGCTAATTGATTAGGTATTAAAGTTTAAGGGAAAAATCCTTTCAAAATTGAAAGTACATATACTACATGGTTGCAAATGAAAGTTCACACTAAATCATGAATGTCCTGAAAATTTTAGGATCAAAATTATTCTTTTAAACATTTCAATAATATGAAAATGTGTTTAAAAGAATAAAATAAAATAAAATATTAATTTTCGAATGATTAAAGAAAAATAATTTTAAAATCATTCTCAAATTCATTGGGATAAGAAACAAAAGCTTACCAAACATGTTCATCAAAGTGGCTCTAAGCGCATCAAAAGAATGGTGTTGGCTCAAATCAACCTTTCTAGCAATTCCTACTCCCTCCATCTTCACCTTCACGTATCGAGAATAATTCGAATTCAATCCTCTGTAAAAGCCGCCGCCATTCTCCACCATCGGACGCCGAATCACCGCCGCCCGTCCGACGTGTTTCTTCATGAAAAGACTCTTTCTCCTCTTCTTAAGCGGCGGCCATCCCACAAGCCCATTCTCCCGTTCCTCCTCCTCGTCTCTGTTAAATACACCAAACAAAAATTCAGCCATCAAATCAAATTCCAAATTAAAGAAAGTGGGTATGAGATATTAGCGTACGAATCATTAGAGGAGGCGGAATGAGGGTCATTAGAGTCGTCGTCATCGCCATCATTGGGATGGTCGTTCCAAAGAAGCAGAGGAAGTGTTCGACGAAATGCCGCAGAGTGGTTGAAATCACGAGAACGCTTTTTGTGAGTGATAGAATCGAAATCAAAACAAAGGGGATTGTGGGGATTGTTGTGATGGGTGTTTAAGTCGAAGGGTTTGATGGGATTGGTGGGGGTTAAAGCAAGGCCCAGTTGAAGCTCCATAGCCATAGGGGCAGAGAGTGAAGGAATTCTGTAACAGGAAAAGAACAAAGATGATTGAATATAGAAATTGGAGAGAGAGATGTGGGTTTGTTGGTGGAGAGGAAGGGGATTAAAAAGGAGAAGGGTCGTGCGTGCGGGCGTGGGACAAGAATGAGGATGGGGACAAAGTGTTGGAGAGTGAGGCAAAAAACGTCTAAGATGTCCGTATCAATGCTCTGTCTTTGGCCGACCCAGTTGCCCTGTTGTTCCTTTTTTCTTACCCACATTGTTTTCTGAACCTCCAACACTTGGCCAACTTCTTTTACCTTATAATTCAATCCCACTCGCAACCATTTTCTTCATCTCTTCACTTTCGCCTTATCTTTTCTCTCTTCTCTTTTTCCATTCCTATTCAACGTGTTCATTTCATTTGGACTTCTTTCCTTTGCTTCTGTTCTAATTAAACCAATTCTATTTTGATTGGTCTGCGACAGGTTTGAAGTAGAGGTGTTCAAAAAATCCGATAACCTGCGATCAATCCAATCTAACCTATGCGGTTTGGGTTGGGTTATCAACTCATATGGGTTTGGATTTGGTTCAAATAAATGAAAATTTTATGGGTTGGGTTGGTTCATAGATTCACCTAATATAACCCAAACCAACTCGAATTTATTATTAATTTAAACAAATATTTTTTTTTGTTACTTCTTAACACAATTATTTATACATATATTGATTTTTAATTTTATTTAATTTCAATATTTTTTTAATAATTTATTCTTCAACAACTCTTAAAAATAGTTTATTTGCAATTTAGAAAAAAAATTTGCACTATATAAATTGAAGTTGAATAGTTAATCTTAATTCAATATATGAAAATAATTAAATTAGATTTGTATATATTTACGTTTTGTTTCTTTTTAGAACAAAATTTTAAATAAATGACCCGATTAACCCGAACCAACCGAACCCAAAAATTTCATGGTTAGGTTGGTTGGGTTCATTTTTTAATAGGAGTTATTTGGGTTGAAAAAATTTACAACCCGAACATTTGGGTTGAGTCTATTTCAACCCAACCCAACCCATGAACACCCCTATTTGAAGTTGTTGAATTAATTAAAAAAAGAAATATATATATATATATTTAAATTAATACAGGGTAATGACAAAACTAATAAAAATGAAAATATTTACATATATAGAAAATTTTCATTGTTTATTATTGATAGACAGTGACAAACATTAATAGACATTTATGAATACCTATTATGATAAGTGCTAGTATTCTTTTAGTGTCTATTACCATTAGAAAATGATATTTTGCTGTATTTGAATACAATATATTAATATAATAAAAGATCCCATCTTTGTTTAGAAGATCAAATACTTATCATTTATATTAAATTATACTACATTCTGTTATGTCTTTTTCTTTTTGTTTCGTGAAATTTTTTATGATACAATAAAAATATCAATTTATCCTTTATGTCTATGTTGAATTTATAAACGTGTGAAAATATCAATAAAAATGGCGACATGTCAACGAAATTTAATACACTAGACTAAATTTTAAATGCTAAACTCTTACAAATATATATTAAAACTTGAATGGTTAATGGTTCTATCAATTACCTCATCAAAATAATAATAATAATTAATTTTAAAATATAAGGTGGAAACTTGGATTCTTGTTATGAATATAGAGCCTTTTGAAATTGACTTTTCATTTACAAGTATTTCTAAGTGAAAAAATATTATTAAACATTTAAAAAGTCAAATCAAACTTGTCTTTAGTATTTGATTTTTAAAAGATTAATATCTAAATGTCAAAGTTCGGTCTATTTAATTATTGTGCTAAACAAAAAAAAAAAAAAAAAAATTCTTAATTTTACAAATTTGTGTATGATAAATTTTTATCATTAAGGTAAATATTAATTTATTTCTAAAACTTGATATTGTATCAATTTAAATCATAATATAATAATTGTATCAATTTAAATTTTGATTTTTGAGATTTATATCAATTTAAACAATGAATTTTTATAGGTGTATCAATTTAAATCATGAATTTTCATAATTATGTCAACTTAAACCTATCATTATGTTTTATTTGGATACACTTATAAATGTTCAAGGTTTAAATCGTTATATTTATGAAAGTTCAGGGTTTAAATTAATACATCTATGAAATTTCAGAGTTTAAATTGATATAATTATTAGTTTCAGATTTAAAATTGGTATAAATCTCAAAATTTAAAGTTTAAATTGATACAACCCCAAAATTTAAAGTTTAAATTGATGTCATTTTTAATCTAGGATTTAAATTGATATATTCTTCAAAGTTCAACATTAATGACTAAACTTGTAATTAAAAAGTGAAAAAACTCAAATTGATTTAAAAAAAGAAAAAAGAAAAAAAATTGAGAGAGAATATCTATCCCGGCGGTGTAGACACGCTCCGTATGCGAGCGTGAGAGATTTTGGTTTTGATGGCGGAGATTTTAATTCTCTGCGTCCTACGCCTTCGGGGCAGTACGAACATGGTCAAAACTCGAGTAATTGGGTGGGCCCCATCCCTAATTAAATACCCAATTTCATAATAATATTAATAATAATATTCTTTAAAAAAAACAAAAAACAAATTACGTTTATTATAATTTTTATATCATTAGCTATGCTTCCATGTTTATCATTGCCACTGCCCAGGGCAGTTCTTTGTATTCTCGATTATGTTTTCTAATCCCTACTTTGTACCATAATTAATTATGATCAATATATATGATATGATATGTCAAAATTTTATTGTAAGTGAGTTTTTTTTTTTTTTTTTTTTTTTTTTTTTTTTGTTGTTGCATTGTGATATATATTATGTAGCACGTGACATAATATTAATATTGTTAAGAGGAAGATTATGTAAATATATTTTATGGAGACAATATGTGTGGTTATGATTAATAAATGTTTCCTTATTCCATCTCCATTATTAGATACTGTTTAGAGGGAAGTGGGACAGGACATTAAGGAGATATGTTCTCTTGTCTACATTTGACACGACATTAAAATGTGATTTAAAATGTTCATTCCAATAAAAATGGCAATTTTACACTTTTTATATGATTCTCTTTGCTTCTACTATTGTTACACCTAATTTGGAACCTTAGTCATTGCCTGTCACTTGTCGATTCAATGGATAAAGTTTTCAATTTATTCGTATTCTCTTCTTTTTTTCACACTTACTCATATTTAAATCAACCACGTTTTAAATCTTTTAACGAAATTATCTTTTTCAAATTGTTAAACATATTTTAGGTAATACTCGGTTTAATCCTCACTCTTTTCGTAATGGTTTTTTAAAGTGGTTTTAAAAATTCTAATTCAGTTTACATAATTTAAATCTTTTAATTTCATCTTTACGATTTGGTCCAAACTTAGAATGAGTTATATCTAATAATAAGTTTTTGACATTTTTTTAACCCAATCCTAAAAAACAATTCTAAGACCCGTCATGAGTTAAAAAAAAAAGAGCATAATAATGATTTCTGTGGTAGACGATCACAAAAATAAAAAAGTTAGTGTCAATCCAAGGATAACTAATGGAGGATAGATCTCAAATTATTAAAATGAAATTATTGATTTATCCAGTTTTTAATACATAAAAAAGATTATTCATCTAGACATATAATAACCTTGGATGATTTTTTTTTTCAAAAGAGCCGAGCTAAAGAAAAAAAATCACATATCCATTCCATTAAAAAATGGCTTATGACGATTAATTCAAATTTTAAAATATAACTAATTGAAAATATGAATAAAATATTTTTTTTTTTTACTAAAATGAGAAGAGTTCAATTAGGATAATATTTGTACTATCAATTTCAAGATCAAATATTCGATTCTCCAATTTTATTCATTAATTCGATATTTTTGTAAAAAATATATATTATTTTTTAATAACAAATTATTAATTTAACTATATATTTTTTTTATTACACGAAGAAAGGCCAGCGTTCAAT
The DNA here is from genome assembly GCF_027475165.1 of Benincasa hispida. NCBI lineage: Eukaryota > Viridiplantae > Streptophyta > Magnoliopsida > Cucurbitales > Cucurbitaceae > Benincasa > Benincasa hispida. The sequence goes on along the minus strand of NC_143479.1, from coordinate 23,672,069 downwards.
TTATTTGGACATGGTAATAAATAATAAATAATTAAAGGGTAAGAAGGTCCTCAGAAGCTTCATTAAATGCAAGGCCGTAGGCGAACGAGAACGCACCATCGAAAATAAATAAGGTCAACATCCATAATTAATTAATAAAAAAAGAAGTTAAAAAGTAAAGATTAAGTTAATAATAATAAAATAAAATTCGGCCACGTCGGGATAATGAGGTGAAAAATTGGGACAAGGCAGTCAGAGGAGCCGTAGAAAAGAACGGTAACCGTAAAGCATTTAAACAGCCATGGATGAATGTCGGTGGAGGAAGTGAAACCACGTGGAAGTCACGTGGAGAGCTAGGAACATCAGGCGACAAGTGGACCGTTGAGGTGTCACGTGTCACGAAAGGACAGGACGCCCCCGTAATTAAAGGGGAGTACACGTCGGAAAATGGAGTTTGGGTTTGTCAAAGGCGACGACAAAATAGCGGAAGCTGCTACCGGTTTGATTAGTCCACGTCCGGAATTGATTGGTCCAGCCCATGTGGTTTTATGGTCCAGCCCATTTCAACAGGACCACTGAGCTGGCGTTTGTTGTACTCGCTCTCAAATTTTCTACACTTCTTTTTTTTAATTTGGTTGGTATAATTTAGAAAATTATTAATATTTATTTTCTAGGATTTATAATTAGAATTTAACTTCTATGTTTTCTACTGTGGACGCTATATATGAGAATTTTATCAAATTACAAGAATTGATAAACAAATTAAATTTTAACTTTTTTTAAATTATAGGAATTAAAATTATATAATTTATTAGTAATATTGATATAATAGATAACTCAAGATAAAAAAACTAGGTATATTTTTAGAATTCTGTCGACTTTCATATTACACACATTTTTTTAAAAAAATTTGAAATATATATTAACGAAAGGTAGGAGTTGGAGAATATAGATGATTTAGTGGAAACAAGATTGAGCATATAGTTAAAATATATATATATATATATAATATAAAAGATAGAGCATGTTGTCATGACCACAATGTCGGAGATTTGTTTGAAACCTTCCTCGCCCACAACTAATAGAAATGGAATGACCTTTTTTTTTAAATTTTAAGTGATATTTCCTTTTTCTAATATATTATATAAAGAGCATAAAGTTGAGAGGGACTCAAGCCCCCTCGGGTCCATACTAAATCCGCCTCTGTTAATGGGTCAAAAGTGAATTACCGTGATAAATTAGTATATACACACTTTAAATCAACATTTTTTTCACTTTGTTATCTTGCTTGTATGATGCAAATATGAATATTAGTCAAATAGGGGAAAATATAATTTTTATGCAGGTTTTTGTCTATTCTTATTGTAATATGAATAAATATTACAAATAAGTTGACTGTATAATATAATAACAATTTTGATCTTTGAACAAAATAATCTTCACATATATATCAGTATTAGAATAATATATCTTGATTCATAATGTCGATTATTTAAGGTAGTTCATGAAAATTGTTCTTCCTCTTGGCCTTCTTTAGGATTTAGGTTTTATCAATTCTTCTCGATGAAGATAAAATACTACTTGACTAGGCAGAGAGATGGACAATACTTAGGTATTTACCTATATACATATATCATATGTACACACCTACTTTATGGGTAATTTATTTATATCATATATGTACACACCTAAATTATGGTGTTAATTTGAAAAAAATTAAATTATAAATTTAGTCCTTACACTTTGATACTAGTGTCTTTGGTCCCTAAATTTTCAATTCATTGTGTCTATTAGATCTTTGAAAATTTTGAATTTTTTTTAAAATTAATTGATCTATTAAATATGAATATAAATTTTATGTTTAACGGACAACTTTGAACTTTCAATTTTTTTAATAAAAAATATTAATTAGAAGATTAAATTTGTAGTTTTGAATGTCTGTTAATCAAGTTCTAAAATTTAAAAATTAAATTTATAATTTACCCTACAAAAAATTACTTTTAGTTAGTTGATTGATTCATTGTGCCTAAAAGATGATTTGAGCTATTGTGCGTGCATGTCACGTTAATAATTATATTGAATATAAAAATTAATGTATTTGTGTGGAACATGAGAGATTAAGTTTGAATACGGTTATTTTTGGAAGAAACTGATTTGAAGAAACTTATGCATTATTTGTTGAAATTTTGTTCTAATCAAAAGAAGAAATAAATGGAAAAATGACTTGATGAAATGGATGTTTGAACTACGGTTCTTATCTCAATTAGTATGTGTCTTTCCTTAAAAAACGGTGTATATTTAACAAAGAGTAATGTTAGATACATCATAGATTACGATTCATCTTTTGACAACATACTTTGTTTACACACTAAAAAAATTGTCACGTAATCAATTATAGTTAGCAAATTAAACAATTAGATGAATAAGAATACTATTTCTACGAAAAAGACCATTTATGGGTATTTCAATTGAAATACCGGAAGGAGGTGGTAGTTCTTTTTCTCGTTCTTGAAGTGATTCAAATTGAATGATGAATCCATTTCTTCGCCTCTTTGCCAATAAATCAGAATTACCGTGGAAAATAGCAGGATATGTGAGATTAGATTGACCCATACATAGGATTGGATTAAGTTCTGAATAATCAGGAATTCCGCTTTCGTTTTTACCAGAGAGATCCAGACCATAAAATTTTTGTCTCACATAGCCTAAAATGCAGCCAATTTTTTTTTCTTCAACAAATCATGAACTTGCATATTGTTTTTCAAAATCGAAACTCTATTCATTTACCACATTTGAATTTAAATATTTTTTTTTTTAAAAAAATCAATAATATAAGTTAAATACTAATGATAAACAATTTATTTATTTGATATAATATAATTATCGGCTTAAAATGAGAGGCGTAGGAAAGAAATAACTTTTTGGTTCTTAAGTCATGTGTCTAGTTTCTATTTCGTCTTTTAAGTTTCAAATTGTCATACATTTATCTTTGAATTTTAAGTTTGATTTTCATTTAATTCTTAGGTTTCAAAATATTACATTATTACTCTTGAGTTTTGAGTTTAGTTTCCATTTGGTTTATAAGTTTCAACATTGTACACTTTTAGTTTACTAAGGCCCACTTTGCTATTTGAGGTTAACTTTTAGTTAATTAATTTAAAATAATTATGAGGTTAAAAACTTAAGTTAATTTTAATAATGATGGAAAGCTAATGAAAACTAAACTAATTATAATTAATTTAATGAATAGATATTTACACCAAAACTAAAAGTGAGTATTTTTTTCAAAAATCAAAATTATAAGTTTAAATCTTGAAACTCTATAGATGAAATTGAAATAAACTCAAAATTTAAAGATAAAATATAACATGTTGAGATGAAATGGAAATAATTGAATGTGTTAGAAGTAAAAGAGAAGTGAGATTGAGGTAGGAAAATTGAATGTGTGATGGTTGTACAAAGTCACATTCAACCCATTAGTCCAAATCAAATTAGTCTCTCTTTTTCTTCTAAAATTTTCAATCAGCTTAGAAAAGAAGCCAACTCTTTTTCATTTATTTCCTTTGCTTTCTCTTTCCAAATTCCCTCCCTGTCTTCCTCGATTTGTTCACTTGTCACTTTTCACCCCCACCCTCTAATAAAGAGTTCATAAATTTAAATTCACATGAATGGATATGAAATGTCAACCATTTAAGATGAACTATTATTTTAGTTCAACAATAATTAATTGAAAATTTTGAACCTCTCCATATCTAAATCAGAATATACTTATACTTGGGTTTGATATACTTTTTTCTAAAGTATAAATTTGATATTTTTTTTATTCAAGATTTTCTTTATTTTCACATGATAACTTCAACTTTACTTCTTTTTTTTTTTTTTTCCCCCAAAGAAACTTTCCATTATTATAGTGGCAATAAAGAAAAGAAAAAGAAGGAGAAAAAATGGTGGTGGACCATAAAAATCCATTTTACAAGATATTGTCAATGTTTGGAAGGATGAAGTAGAGGTTAAGTTTAAGAGAAACACAATGACTTCCTTTTTGTGATTCTTGAAATGAAACAGAAACCCAAATTGATTGAATCCCATAGTTTTCACTTTCTAAAATTTGCCTTTTGTGCATATAACTTCCGACCATCATCCTCTCCTAATTCTCTTATGTTTCCCCATTTTCATTTTCCCTCCACCATCCCTATCACTCATTAAAAAAAAATTGGATCATTTTGAAATCAAATTCTTCTTGCTTCCATCGATCATCAGAGATGTAACTCACATATCTTATAAGATTGTGACGTTTCACTTTTGATATTTATATTCGAGAAATTTGAAGATTTCATCTCAAAGTTAATTGACAAGGAAAGAAATAACTCATGCTTTTGCTAATAAGGGTGTTAAAAAAACTTGATGGCCTGATGACTTGGAAGAATCGATCAACTCAATCCAACCCGTACAGTTTGAATTTGAATTGGGTTATCAACTCATTTAGATTGGGGTGGGTTTAAATAAATGATAAATTTATGGATTTGGTTGGTTCATAGGTTCACTTAATATAACTTAAATCAACTTGAACTTATTAAATGAAAAAACTGTTAGAAATATTTTCAAATATATCAAAATGTCACGGTCTATCAGTGATAGAGATACAGTGATAGACACTTTATCTGTAGTGTCACTGTCTATCACTTATATATAGTGACATTTCTCTATATTTGTAAACAAGTTGTCTCATTTTCTTATCTTTGAAATAACCCTTATATATACACATTTTTATTCTATTTTTTTGGATAATTTTTTTATTCTCCAACAACTCTTACAAATAATTTGTTAGCACTTTGGACAAATAAATTATAATATAAATTGAAATTGAGTTATTAATCATAATTCAATATATGAAAATAATTAAATAAAATTTACACATATTAACATTTTACTTATTTTTAGAAAAAAATTTAAATAAATGGCCCGAATAACCTAAACCAACCCAAGCCAAATGTTTCATGATTGAGTTGAGTTTATTATTTAATATGAGTTATTTGAGTTGAAGAAGCTTACAACCCGAATAATAAGATTGGGTCCAAAAACTCCTTGAACTCAACCCAAGAACACCTCTATCTGCCAATGCGAACATAGCTCAATTGATATATAGCAACAAAAAAAGTATGTGGTTTGAATCTTCTTACCCCTATTTGTACCACGGGAAGTATTTTAATAGGATTCTTAACTTTCATTTTTTTACTTATCCAATATTTTAAAGATTCTCATATTTACTGGACAATATTAAAAGTTTAGGGTCTTATTGTTAGACATATTTAAATAATAATATGTTTAATTAAAGTATAGGCTATGTATGTGGATTAATAATTTATCACATTACGTTATTTTATTAGATTGGACCCTATTATGTGATCTAATTAATTAAGGTCCTAGATTCCTATGGACTTAAAGAAGCCCATTCCTAGTTAATTAGAATTTAATGGAAACCCTAATTGAACTAGTATATAAAGAGACCTTAGGGCTATGGTCCCCGATATACAAAAACAATAAGATTCAGTCTTTCTTGAATCCCATCTAGAGAGAGATCCCACTAAGGCATTTGGAGTTTTGGTTGAGGAAGATCATAGTCATCCATCATCATCTTGAAGCTATCATCAATTTTGCAATGGAATCCGGCTTGACAATTTGACATGAATGATCCTAGGGTTTATCTATTCAATATAGATATAAAGAATTTATGCTAACAAGTGGTATCAGAGTATGAATTTCATGTTGGATTGTTAGTTTATGCATTTTCCATTGGCATTGTTGATTAAATTTTTGTTTCGGTAAGGAATTTAAAGATTTTTTTTTAAAAGGTCGGTTTACTATAGTAGCATTGTAAACTCATCGACGGTAGGATGGAAATCTCGGTAGTCATTTTTTTTTCTTTGGCAATATGTGTTCTTGCAACTTGTATTCGTATGTGGTATTTGGCATACCCATCACCGATCATGAATAATGTGCTCATGATGGATTGAAGTGATTTTTTTTTTGTTGATTATTTTGATTGAACGTGGTTTCCTAAATATATATATTTTTTAAAACCTTAGTTCTATTATTGTCAAAATTAAGGATGTTCAGTTTAACATTCTTGACAAAAGTCCACCAATGTGATGAAATCCACTAGAAAAAAGTTAAAGACCGATAGAAGGAGTTAGGTCTTTAGTTGCTACAAGTTTTACCCATCAAAACTTTCGGTTAATGACTGACTGGAGTTGCCGTTGGACGAAGGTATCGGTCAATTATCGATTAAAGTCTTGCCCGCAGTTCTTGGTTTTAATTATCAGTTTTTTTTAATTCTTAATGGATGACTTTATGAGTTCGATTTTAAATTTAATTATAATGGAAAAGGTAATGTTGTCGCTGTTTTTTTTTCTTTTTTTTTTTTTAAATTGAAAATTTATGTTAATACTTAATTGATGAATATGAGTTTCAAAAAAAAAAAAAAATTGAATTGTGATTGATAATTTTGGACATTGGTGGTTTTTTTAAGGTTAAAAAAAAATTAATTGAATTGATTGAATTTATTTTTTTAATAGTTTGATAATATTGAATTTATTAACTATTTGGATTAATTGCTGATTGAACTTCTTGCTCGCGTTTCTAAGTTTTATTGATTAATAACTTGGTGAAATTCTTGAAAAGGATTCTTAGTACTTGATTGATAAGTTTGTGAATTAAAATCTACAATTTGATTGTTTTTGTGATATTCACATGTTTATGTTACTTTGATTGTATTATGTGTATGCAATTATTAAGTGAATTTTATAAAAGACTATTTAGTGTTCTTCCTCCTTTATTTTTTGTATAATAATATTATTATATTATTGTATCTTATATTTTAGATTAAATTGGTCAAAAAATAATATGTTACCAAAGTAGCCTCTATTATCTAGATCGTTTTAATTATGAAATATAAGATGTGCATATTCACGAATTTATGTGGATAATTATGGGCCCAAAGGAAGATAATTATTTGGCCAAATTGTGGGTATGCATGTGGTAATGAGTATATGGCAATTATATGGATTGTTCATGTGAAAAGTAGTCGGTCCAAAGAAAGGCTATTTTTTTTTTTTTACAGAGTTAATTGTCAGTACTTTGATTACTACGTTGAGAGTACCATTTACAGTTGGTGTTTTTTACCTAAAGGCTGGACATCAATGTTATACTAGGTATCTTGTTAAAGGGGCCCATCACATATGTGAAATTATTTTGTTATGTTTTAATTGTGAGCATATGTTTTGTTGTTTATTGTTTCAGTTGGTCTTACTCAAATATCTGGAAATCTAAGTTCAATCCCTAAGTTGAATGGATCGAACTTCAAGATTTGGAAAGAAAGCCTAGAGATACTTCTTGGGTGTGTAGATTTGAACCTTGCATTAAGGACCGATAAACCTACTTCTACTAAGGAACAACCAAATACGATTAATATAGAGAAGTGGGAACGGTCAAATCGCATGTGTCTGATGATCATTAGGCACTCTATTCCGGAGTCTTTTCGGGGCTCTATCACGGAAAGTGAAAATGCCAATAAGTTCTTTGCTCAAATTGAGAAATATTTTTGCTAAAAATGAGAAATGAGAAATATTTTTGAGATCGAGATAAAAGAAAATTTACTCGTGCATCTGGTACTTATCTCTCTTCCTGCACAATTCACTCAGTTTAAGATAAGCTATAATACTCAGAAGAATAAATGGAGTATTAATGAGCTTATCTCACAATGTGTGCAAGAAGAAGATAGGATTAAGAGAGAAAGGACAGAAAGTGCTTATTTGACAATAGGCTCTCGTGATAAGAAGAAAAAGAGAATTATGGATGTTGCAGAAGGGACATCTCAACAGAATAAAAACAAGAAACAAGCTACTGAAAATCCTTGTTTTTTTCTGCAAAAAGAAAGGTCACTTCAAGAAAGATTGTCCCAAGTACGCCAAGTGGCGTGTAAAGAAGGGTAAACTTCTTACTTTGATTTGTTTTGAAGTTAATTTAGCTTCTGTACCTACAGATACTTGGTGGGTAGATTCTGGTGCTACTACTCACATAAGTATATCAATGCAGGGTTGCCTGTGAAGCCGGCCGCCTAGTGATACTGAAAGATTCATCTATGTGGGCGATGGCAAAGTAGTATCAGTTGAAGCTAATGGAAATTTTAGATTACTTTTAAAAACTAGTTGTTATTTGGATCTAAATGAGACTTTTGTTGTACCGTCATTTAGACGGAATTTAGTTTCTATTTCCAGTTTGGACAAATTTGTTTTTTCTTGTTCTTTTGAAAATAATAAAGTTAGTCTTTTTAAAGATTCTAAGCTTATTGGTACCGGTTCTTTAATTGATAATCTATATGTGCTTGATTCTTTTATTTCATTTAACAAGATACTGTTATCTAATTCATATGGTACAGAGCGTAAATTAAATGAGAATTCTGCTATGTTATGGCACAAGCGTTTAAGTCATATCTCTAAACAGACAATTCAGAGACTTGTGTCAGATGGAATTCTTGATTCCCTTGATTTAAGTAACTTCAACGATTGTGTGGAATGTATTAAGGGAAAACAGACAAACATAAGAAAATTAGGTGCCAATAGATGCTCAGACGTCTTAGAACTAATACATACAGACATTTGTGGTCTATTCCCTAAGGCCTCTTGGAATGGACAACAATATTTTATTACATTCATAGACAACTATTCAAGATATGGGTACCTATATTTAATTCATGAGAAGTCTTAATCCTTGGACGTTTTCAAGTCTTTCAAAGCTGAAGTTGAACTTTAACTTGGAAAGAAAATTAAGGCTGTCAAATCTGATCGTGGTGGTGAATATTTTGGTAGATATGATTGATCAGGTGAACACGTCCAAGACCCTTTGTCAAATACCTAGATGAATGTGGAATCGTCTCGCAATATAGTATGCCAGGCAAACCCAGCATGAATGGTGTAGCGGAAAGGCGAAATAGAACACTTAAGGATATGGTAAGAAGTATGATTAGTCATTCTTCTATACCAGAATCCCTTTGGGGGTGAGGCACTAAAGACTTAGGGTACCTAGTAAAGCAATAGCCAAAACCCCTTATGAGTTGTGGACAGGAAAGAAGCTTAGTATTAGGCATCTTCACATATAGGGTTGTCTAGCTGAGGCTAGGCCTTATAGGCCTAATGAAAGAAAATTGGACTCAAGAATTATTAGCTGCTATTTTGTTGGGTATTCTGAGCACCCTCGGGGTTTTAAGTTTTATGATCCCACTTTTAGATCATTATTTGTGACAGAAAATGCTAGATTCTTTGAGGATGTTGAGTTTGGGGGGAAGATAACATAAGGAAAGTTGTCTTTGAAGAGGAATTGGTTTCTTTTCCTCATGTGATTAAAAATGATGTTTAGGCTCCAATTCCTGACTTCATTATTGAACCAATTATAGAACAAGACAACATTGAAGTCCCCGTTGTTGAACCTGAAGTTCAAACTTAACAACCTCAAGAAGTGCCACTAAGAAGATCTACTTGAGAGAGAAGAAGTGCAATTCTAGATGATTATATTGTGTTTCTTCAAGAATATCAGGATGATGTGGGCGTAATGAAAGATGATCCAATCAACTTCCAACAAGCTTTACAAAGTTCTAACTCTCAAAAGTGGATAAGTGCTATGGAAGAGGAAATAAAATCCATGAAAGACAATGATGTTTGGGAACTTGTCGAACTACCATAAGGAGTGAAACCCATAGGTTGTAAATGGATATTTAAAACCAAAAGGGATTCACATGGAAATATCGAAAGATATAAGGCTCGTCTTGTTGCAAAGGGTTTTACCAAAAAAGAAGGCATTGATTACAAAGAGACTTTCTCTCCGGTTTTATCGAAAGACTCTTTTAGGGTAATCATGGCACTGGTAGCTCACTTTGATTTAGAGCTACACCAGATGGATGTAAAAACTGCGTTTCTCAATGGGAACATAGATGAGACGATTTATATGGTACAATCAGAAAACTTTGTGTCTGATAATTCAAAGTCTATGGTGTGCAAATTAAAGAAATCCATCTACGGTTTCAAAAAAATCTCTCGTTAATGGTATCACAAATTCCATGAAGTGATAACCTCATTTGGTTTTGAGGTGAACATTGTGGAAGATTGTGTATAACACAAGTTCAGTGGGAGTAAATCAATCTTTCTGGTGTTATATATCGATGACATACTCATAGCTAGTAATGATGTAGGTTTATTGCATGACACTAAGAGATTTCTCAAATGAAATTTTGAGATGAAGGATCTTGGTGATGTTTCTTTTGTATTAGGAATTGAAATACTGCGAGATCGTTCTCACGGTATTTTAGATTGTCACAAAAGAACTACATTGAAAAAATCTTGAGTAGATTTGGCATGAAAGACTGTGCACCGGGAGATACCCCGATCGCTAAAAGTGATAAATTTCATTTAGGTCAATGCCCCAAGACCACACTTGAGACTAAGAAGATGTAGAAGGTTCCCTATGCATCGACCATTGAAAGTCTAATGTATGCTCAAGTATGTACGCCTTCAGATATTGCGTTTATAGTTGGAGTGTTAGGCAAATATTTGAGTAACCCGGGGATGGATAATTGGAAAGCAACCAAACGAATTATGAGGTATTTAAAGAGAACAAAAGATTATATGCTCACTTATCGAAGATCAGAAGTTTTGAAAATCATTGGGTATTCTGATTCTGATTATGCTGGATGTCAAGACACTTTGCGATCCACTTCAGGCTATATCTTCATATTAGCTGGAGGAGTTGTATCCTAGAAAAGTGTTAAACAAACACTTATGGCTTCTTCTACCATGGCTGCAGAGTTTATAGCATGTTATGAGGCATCCAATCATGGAATATGATTGCGAAATTTTGTCACTGGGTTGCGGATAGTAGTTGGCATAGAAAGACCACTAAAATTATTTTGTGACAATAAGTCGGCTGTGATGTATTCCAACAACAACAAAAGCAATATGAAGTCAAAGCATGTAGACGTGAAATTTCTGGTTATTAAAGAAAGAGTTCAGAATGCTCAAATTTCGATAGAACACATAGGAACAAACTCTATGGTGGCAGATCCATTGACTAAAGGTTTACCACCTAAAGTTTTTCATGAGCATGTTGCTCACATGGGTGTTAGCCACTTTCCTGATTCGATGGTTTAGTGGGAGTTTGTTATTGAGGATGTTCTTTGACCTTATTTTGTTTATTTTCTATATAGAATAAAGTTGATGGTTTATGTTTTATTATCTGAACTTGTTTATCATGCATGCAGTTTAGCATAAAGTTTTTTTTTTAGAATGGTCTCATTAAGAAATTTGGACCAGTTGGAAACAGGCATGATCCATATCACTTTGCATGTAGTTTCCATGCTATCCATCCATACTTGATCTATGTCATTGAATGTATTGGAATTGGTGATCAAGGAAGGTTTAGTTACAAGGGTAGTGATGAAAGCCGCCTTGATTCCATGCTAATACATGAGATGGACCAGATTGAACTAAAGGAGAATTCTATTATTGAAATAACCTGTTTATGCGCGCTTAAGGTTTATGTGTTTTAATTATATTGGGTACATAGACATAGCCCAAGTGGGAGATTGTTAGACATATTTAAATAATAATATGTTTAATTAAAGTATGGACTATGAATGTGGATTAATAATTGATCACATTGGGTTATTTTATTAGATTGAGCCCTATTATGTGATCTAATTAATTAAGGCCCTAGATTTCGAATTGAGTATAGACTTAATGGGTAAAAGCTCATTCATAGTTAATTAGGGTTTAATGGGAACCCTAATTGAACTAGTATATAAAGAGACCTTAGGGTTATGGTCCTCGATATACCAAAACAATAAAACTCAGTCTTTCTTGAATCCCATCTAGAGAGAGATCCCACTAAGGCATTCGAAGTTTTGGTTGAGGAAGGCCATAGTCATCCATCATCATCTTGAAGCTATCATCAATTTTGCAATGGGATCCGGTATGTTATTCTTGACAATTTGACATGAATGATCCTAGGGTTTATTTATTCAATATAGATATAAAGAATTTATGCTAACACTTATTGGACATAAAGTTAAATTTTATATCAAATAGATTAATTACTTTTTAAAATTCTGAACACATTAGAGTCTATTAAACACTAAACTAATAGTTTGAAGATTTATTAGACATTTTAAAAGTTTAAGATCTATTAGATACTCTCCGAAGTTAAAAAACTCAATTTTTTTAAAAAAATAAATTTATAATTTAATAAATACTTTATTATAAAATCGAGAAGGTAAGATTTTTCTGTTAGGCTAAAATGAACATAATTCAACTAGTGTATAGTATGTGTTAGTGATGAGAAAAAAAAAAAAAACCGTGTTGGGAAGGGAAATTTTTATTGGGCCTAAAAGCTTCACAAAGGTATCAAGCCCTTGAATAGTTGTATTCGGCCCGTTTCTTTCAGGCCGGCCCATTAAAGGATCAAATGAGCCTTTTCAATTGCAGTTTAGATCTCAACGGTTTATTCTTGTCTTTCTATGAATATCCTTATTACTTATTATTGTTTGGGACAATGATATAATATTACCCGATTAAAAATACATGATCAATCTCTTATCTGACTAAGGTAAGACTCTCTTTGCATTTTCAATAATTATATTATGCATTCGAAGTTATGTAGCAACTTAAGATATGTATATTGGGCTATATGTTAACAAACGGTAATCAATGAGGTATGTGTGCAAATCGGTATAATCCATCTAATTGCAAAAACCATTTCTAATGTTTCATTTAATCTTTTTAGTAATAATGGGTGATGGTATTCTAGCTAAATAGTTGAATACACAGGTTATAAATAAGAGAAAACACTGAAGATTTCAGCCATAAAATTTTTACAAGAGGTACATAGCAAATCACTTAACGAAACGTCGTAGTAGTGCTGAAGCCTTCTTGTGACATAATTGAGTTGAGTGAATTTTTTACTATAAAATGAAATCTTCTTAGCCCCTCTCTCTATATATAACACACGAATGAGACATTCACATTAAATGAGATTTCATTAGTATTCTGGAAGAAAAGTATTCTATGAGATTTGATTATATGATAGAAAGAAATATATGAATCCTTCTATCAAACTATCTATTATTGTTATTGAAGTGTATAAAATTGTACTCATAAAAATAAATTCTTTTCCGGTTTTAGTCCTTTAACTAGTTATTTTCTTTTAATACTTATCGAAATTTCATTATAATAGTTGACTGTGTTTGTATATACTTTTCCACGTACTCTCCATATTTTAATTTCCAATTTTATATCTGTAACAAAAAACAACGATATGAAGAGAATAAAAATTGAAAATAAGAGAGAAAGGAATATTACACGGAGAATCAAATACTTTAATTGAGTTATATATTCTTCTCCGTCGAAGTAACAACAATTATAAAATAAAAAAGCTACTAACTCACTAACCTTAAACTTTGAAAATCTCCCTACCATTATATCACTATCCTCCAAGTCACTATCTTAAATAAAAGTCATTAACTTTAATTAAAGAATAAATTAATTTAATTAATAAGTTGCAAAATTATGTTACATTAATTTTCCATAATACCCATTTTCACACACACCCTTCGTCTTCTTCCTTTTTTCTTTTTCTGTTTTTTTAGACGAACACACAGCCTCTCCAGAACAAATTCGTTCAATTTTTTTAAAGTTAGAAATTTGCTCTCTTATTTTCATTTTTTTTCCTAAAAAAATGTGAGTATTTGATTCATAAAAGTTAATGAATGGCTGTGTGAGGAATGGAAAAAAATGGCCACAATCCATTCAATATTTAGATGTCGTGGTGCAGAATAAAGATGTTCATGAAGTGGGGCGGAGCCGGGATGCCATTCCCTATCCCGTCTCCACTCCCTATTTTATTTCCCATCCCCATAAAATTTTCCGCGGGGATCGAGTTCCAATGGGAAATTTTTTTCCATTATTATTATTATTATTATTATTATTATTTTTGTAAAAAACCAATTAATTTAAATGTGAACAAATTTTAATTAAATAATCAACTTTATCACTAAATTGTTTGTTATAATTTAAATTTAAAATAAATTACTCAAATTTTGGCCTGAAAAAGCTAATTAATTTTTTTTAGTGTAAATAAATAAATATAAATAAAATTATTCACATATATAATCTAAATTTAAACATATTTATATAATAATAATAATAATAACATAACATTAGATAACTATATTAAATAAATATGTAAAAGCTAATCGGGGCGGGGACGGGGATGTGGCGACCCCATCCCCGTCCCAGTTTAGTTCAAGGGGAATTTTTTCCCCTACTCCCTCTCCCATTTCCTGCCGGAATCCCCACCTCGTTCAGGGCGGGCCCCGTGAGGCCCATTTCCGTGAGAAAATTAGATATCTCTAGTGCAGAAGCATGAGAAAAAACTATAAATATTAAATAAATTATTTTCATTAATAAATACACTATTTTAATTTAAAATTATCTTTAAATAGAAAGAATATAAGACGATTTACCATTCTCGATAGACACTTTAAGCCTTTTAAACTATAGGAAAAAGTTACCAATATTTTAATTGTTGGGCTAAATTTAGAGAATAGTTCAACAAATATATGAATGTGTTTATGGCCTAAAAGCTCCTACTCTATTGTACAAAAAAAAAAAAAAAAAAAAATTAGGCCATTACTCTATTACTATAAAGAGGGATTTTCAAAAATAGAAAAATAAAGAAAATATTTACACAAATAACAAAATTTAATTATAGTTGTGATGGACATAGTTATCCATGTCTATCGTGATAGAAACGGATAGAAGTCTATCAAAGGTACAACAGCTAAAACATAGAACCATTTCATTCTTTTTTTTTTAATTGGCATTTAAAATCAAAACTATTTTTGCATTGGAATAAAAGGTAATAACGATTAAGCATGCTATTCTCAAGAAACTAATTATATAGGTAACCCTACCTTGCAAACTTTTTGACAATTCTATTGAATTGGGATTGGACACTATCGCTCAGAAACTACCCTATTTGCAGGAATTGAGGCTCTGGAAAATTGTGGGATTCTCTTTTGAGATTTGGGAATATATATTTTCTTTCTTTTCTCAGAAAAGGAAAAACACACACAGAGAGCTTGAAAGCTTCTTCTCCCTCGGCAAAAAATAAACCCTTTTGTTAAAGAGAGATGGTGAGAGAGGGAGAGAAAAACGGATTGATCCATGTTTTCTTGTAACTTTCCTAAAATGGGGAGTTAATCTGTTTAATTTAAATTAAATTTATTAATTAAATCATATTGAATTAAATTATTATTTAAATCATATTTAAATGATTTTCTCTCACATAACCTATAGTTTTAATGTACATCTAATATACATTAATTTTAATCTATAGTTTGATTTAATCAATTAAATTAAAGTAAATTAAATTAAATTAAATCAAACAACTATTAATTCTTCAATTAATTAATCATCCAATTAAATATCACATATTTAATTTAATTTCTCATTTGAATCATATTAAAAAACATTTCTCCCATGTAACCTATAATTTTAATGCATATCTAATGCACATTAAGGGATCTAATGTGCGTGCATGTCACGTTAGTAATTATATTAAATATAAAAATTAATGTATTTGTGTGGAACATGAGAGATTAAGTTTGAATACGGTTATTTTTGGAAGAAACTTCATTATTTGTTGAAGTTTTGTTCTAATCAAGAGAAGAAAGAAATGGAAAAATGACTCGATGAAATGGATGTTTGAACTACGGTTCTTATCTCAATTAGTATGTGTCTTCCATTTAAAAAAGATGTATATTTAACAAAGAGTAATATTAGATGCATCATGGATTGCAACTCATCTTTTGGAAGTATACTTTGTTCACACGCCATTAAAATTAAAAATATTAAAAAAATGAAATAAGAAAAAATTGTTACGTGATCAATTATGATTAGAGAACGACATAAGTGTAGCCTAAAATGTAGCCAATTTTTTTTCTTAAACAAATCATGAACCTGCAAATTGTTTTTCAATATTGGAAACTCTATTCATTTAGAAATATACTACCACTGTTTAAATTTAAATAACTTTTTTTAAAAGAAATAAATAATATAAGTTAAGAACTAATGATAAACAATTTATTTATTTGATATAATATAATTATCTGCTTAAAAAAGAGACGTACGAAAGAAATAACTTTTTGGTTCTTAGGTTTTGTGTCTAGTTTCTATTTTGTCTTTTAAATTTCAAAATGTCACATATATTCTTGAATTTTAAGTTTAATTTCTATTTAATTCTTAGGTTTCAAAATATTATATTATTACTCTTGAGTTTTGAGTTTAGTTTTCATTTGGTTCATAAGTTTCAACATTGTACACTTCTAGCCTTGAATTTTTACTAAGGCCCACTTTGCTATTTGGGGTTAACTTTTAGTTAATTAATTAAAAATAATTATGAGGTTAAAAATTTAAGTTAATTTTAATAGTGATGAAAACTAAAGAAAACTAAACTAATTACGATTAATTAATGAATAGATATTTACACCCAAACTAAAAGTGAGTATTTTAGTTTATTTGTTGTACATGGCAAAGCATAAAATTAACACCATAAAATTACAATTAATTAGAATTAATTATTAGTATGAAAACTAAACTAATTACAATTAATTTAATGAATAGATATTGATATTTACACCATAAAATTTTTCAATTTTAATACAAGAGGTACATGGCAAAGCACTTCAACTTAATGAATCGTCGTAGTAGTGCTAAAGCCTTCTTGTGACATAATTGAGTTGAGTGAATTTTTTACTATAAAATGAAATCTTCTTAGCCTCTAAAAAATTTGACGACGAATGAGACATTCGCATTAAATGAGATTTCATTTTAAATGAAATTAACGGACTAAAATTATTAGTATTCTATAAGAGAAATTCCGATTATATGATAGAAAGAAATCTATGAATCATTCTATCAAACATATATTATTATTATTGAAGTGTATAAAATTATACTCATAAAAATAAATTCGTTTTCGGTTTTGGGCCTTTAACTAGTTATTTTCTTTCAATAATCGGAATTTTAACTAGCATTTCTTAAATCATACTCTTCCTATTTTAATTTCCAATTTTATATCTGTAACAAAAAAAATATCAAAGTGAAGAGAATAAAAATTAAAACAAGAGAGAAAGAAATATTACACAAAAAATCAAGTACTTTAATTGAATTCTATATTCTTCTCTATCGAAGTGGAAATAATTTTAAAATAAAGTAATGCACTAACCTTAAATTTTTTCCATAACTTTGAAAATCTCCCTACCATTATACCACTATCCCCAATTTAAAAGCCACTCTCTTAAATAAAAGTCATCAACTTTAATTAAAGAAAAAATTAATTTAATTAATAAGTTGCAAAAATAAGTCTGCATTAATTTTCCATAATACCCATTTTCACACACACCCTTCGTCTTCTTCCTTTTTTTCTTTTTCTTCTTTTTTTTTAGACGAACACACAGCCTCTCCAGAACAAATTCGTTCAATTTTTTTTTAAGTTAGAAATTTTCTCTCTTATTTTCATTTTTTTCTTAAAAAAAATGTGAATATTTTGATTCATAAAAGTTAATAAATGTTTGTGTGAGGAATGAAAAAAATGGTCACAATCCATTCAACATTTAGGGGATGTTTGATAAATAGGTATAAGTTGTTGGATTGGGTGGATATTTATTACTCATATTTTTAAGTCCATAAAGAAAAACTGTGGGTTATTAAAACCACATGTTTTACGCACTCAAAACTAACCCTAAAAACGAGTGATATTTTCATTTTCTTCTCTCTTCCCTCATCTTCGCCGTTTGGATTCTCCTCTAGATATTTTTTTTTATCGTCAAACCTTTGGAACGTTACTTTACAAAAATTTGATATGATGATTTGGTTCATTGTTTTTGTTAGATTTCTTCCAATGACCAATCTTATCTTATGTTCTGTTCTATCTGAGGCCCTCACTGTGTTATATTATAAGTATTGAAAAGAACATATAATTTGTGATTTTTTTTTTGAAAACGGCCACATATTCGGTCGTTTCATATTATTTTTGTGATCTTATGAAAAATGTTACTGTACTACATCACATTTTCACCATCATAATCAAATGAAAGGTAATTATCTTATGTACAATTTCAATTCCAAATATACTATCCATATTATATAAAAATAAATTGTATGATATGTGAAATAATAATGTTAAGTTAGCAATATTCAATATATATATATACAATATACCAATTAGCAATTGGAAAAATTACATTCAATATATATATATACAATATACAATATACCAATTAATTGAGCAACAATATGAAATGATTTTGTTGGTATGTTTTACAGAATTAGAATTATTACAATTTTTAAAAAGCATATATGAAAAATAATCTATTATGTTCTACAAATTGAGAAAAAAAATTGAGGTTGTCCAGTTTATGTCATAAATGATTTGAGAAAATACGTGTATATTTGAAAATTAATCAACAATAGCAAAGCATAAAACTAAAAAATAAAAGAATGAAATAAAAAACAAACAGAAAAAAATAGAACTAATCTCATCTCATTCACAAAAAACTGCATCAGATCCCTCAACTCAACTCAACTCGCACAACAAACACAGACAATTTAACTCCCCAGATAATTTAACTCTCCAGATAATAATTACCAACTCAACTCAACTCTCTATTTTTATCATGCAACAAACACACCCTTAGATGTCAAGATCAGTGGTGCAGAAGCATAAAAAAAAACAAACTATAAATATTAAATAAATTATTTGCATTAATGAATACACTTTCACAATTTAAAATTATTTTTAAATAGAAAGAATATAAGACGATTTACCATTCTCGATAGAAAGCCTTTTAAACTATAGAAAAAGGTTACTAATATTTTAATTGTTGGGCTAAATTTAGGCCATATCAGAATGAGAATAGCTCAACAAATATATGAATGTGTTTATGACCTAAAAGCTCCTACTCTATTGTACAAAAAAAAAAAATTTATGCCATTACTCTATTACTTTAAAGAGGAATTTTCAAAAATAGAAAAATAAGGAAAAATATCTATACAAATAACAAAATTTAATTATAGTTGTGATGGGCATAGTTATCAATGTCTAGTGTGATAGAAATTGATAGAAGTCTATTAAACATATGAATGTGTTTATGACCTAAAAGCTCCTACTCTATTGTACAAAAAAACAAAAAGTTTAGGCTATTACTCTGTTACTTTAAGATGGATTTTAAAAAATAGAAAAATAAGGAAACATATTTACACAAATAAAAAAATTTAATTGTAGTTGTGATAGACATAACTATCACTGTCTACCATGATAGAAACGGATAGAAGTTTATCAAAGGCTCAATAGAAGCCAAAACACAGATTTTTTTTTTTTAAATTAGCATTTAAAATCAAAACAATTTTTTGTATTGGAATAAAAGGTAATAACGATTAAACATGCTATTCCCAAAAATACTAATTATACAGGGAATAAACCCTACCTTGCAAACATTTCGACAATTTTATAAAATTTTCCGTTGAATTGGGATTGGGCACCACCAGTTGGAAACCTCCATATTCTTGCAAGAATTGAGGCCATAGAAAATTATGGGATTCTCTCTTTTGAGATTTGAGAATATCATAGAATGAATTTTTCTTTCTTTTCTTGTGAACAAAAGATGAGTTTGAAAAAGCTTCTTCTCCCTCTACAAAAACAAAACCCTTCTTTTAGAGAGATGGTGAGAGAGGGAGAGAAAATGTGGGATGATAACACATTTTCTAGTAACTTCCCTAAAATGGAGAGTTAATTTGTTTAATTTAAATAAAATTTAATTTATTAATTAAATCATATTTAAGTAAATGATCATTTAAATCATATTTAAATGATTTCCTCTCAAGTGCATCTAATGTATATTAATTTTAACCTATAGTTTTGATTTAATCAATTTAATTAAATTCAAAATTAAATAAATTAAATTAAACGATTATTAATTCTTCAATTAATCATCCAATTAAATATCACATATTTAATTTAATTTCTCATTTGAATTATATTAAAAAAACATTTCTCTTATTTAACATATGGTTTTAATGCGCATCTAATGCACATTATTTTAATATATAGTTTTCAATATGAATCTTCATATTAAATTAATTGAACTCATTTCAAATATTTCGTTCTCTTATTTATTAATTTTGAATCATATCCAAAATTAATAGTAAAGTCTAAAATTAAACTTTATATTAAAACGTATCAACATACATTAAAAAATTTCCAATTCTAAATTTAAACATTTTAAATTCAATTTAATGACAAATTGTCTCAATACTCTTTACAAGCTAGGAAGGGGACCTAATGAATTTGCATATTAGAAGTTCTAATAATGTGAGATTAATTGGCTAAACTCATTAACCAAATTAATCAATATTCGTTAACTGTGGGTACACTCCACTAAAGATCCACAGTTATACTATTCTCAGTACAGATATGTTTATGTGTCCACGAATATAAACCAATAACAGCAAGTTAGTAGTGTTTGTAACACCAGTTGGGTCAATTTACTGTTTTACCCTTGGGTTACCTCTACATCCTTAAGTATCGGTACTCCTCTAATGAACAACCTGTTTATGATCCATCATTAAACAGAAACACCTCTCAGGCCAATGAGAGGGTAGGACCCTTTGTTCAAGTCCCAGAGACACCACTTAAGGGAACACTTATCTACTTACCCTGAAGTTGGGAAGGAGTGAAATCCATCTTGTATGATTATGTTCCCAGCTACCCACTCGGTCTTATCCCCAAAATGGTAGGCACATTGAGTCAACGAATTGGCCACTTTCACCCATACAAATCAAAGAACAATTCCTCGTGAACAGAAGTTCATAATATACTCAGGAGTAAGACTAAGTTGCCTAGGTCATCCTATTGAAATAGAAACCTAACTAGTCAATGAAGTTGCATCTAGTGGTAACTATTTCACGGTCCAATATTGTGTAAACTCATTGCACATGATACTTCCATTTGAATGTCTCCTACACGAGCGCGTTGGATCACTGCGTTTGTATCAAATACAAAGTGGACTGTATCCATAGTGTTACCAGGATAAGTACCCAACCTTATCCTTATACTATAGACCCTTTAGGTTGTATCTTGAACATTGATCCCTATATGCTTCTACATACAGTTCAAGACTCATAAGATAGCTTAGAATGTTAGTTTATTGGACTTTAGGATTAATAAGACAAAATTAAATAAAACATCAATAACACTTATTGATAAAAACGTTAATAACTACTTATTAGTGAAGGTCATTTAATTACATTCACTATCTACGAGTTTTAGGGCATAAAACTCAACAGATAGAAGTCTATCACTGATAAAGGCTAATAGGAATTCTATCAGCATCTATCAGTGATAGAAATTGATACAAGTCTATCATTGATAGAGGTTGATAGAAGTTTATCAATGTCTATCAATGTTTTTTTTTGTTATTTCTATAAATAGTTTGACATTTTTTCTATTTGTGAAAATTTCTCTACTTTAAACAAATTTCCTTTCTAACATCCTAACCTAAACCTCAATTCTAAATTTTTGGAGCAAATTAGGTGAATATGTATATATATATATCACTTTACACTGAAACCATGTTGGATTTTGGCAAAATATTAAATGAGTAGTGTCCCACGTCGAAAAAGTTCAAGAAAGGGACCATAAAAAGAGTATATTTTTTGTTTCAAATCATCCAACTTTGAAGTACTTTAAGCTTGGTATACTAGCAAAGTTGTGTGAGTGGTAAAATGCTTTGAGAGGGTGCTCTTGTAATTAGGGTCGGGAAGAATTATTCTATGTGATGGTAATAATTTTTAACATATAGAGTTTTTTTTCATATTAATTCTCGTGTTCCCAATTTTATTATTTTATTCTATTTTTTTCAGTTATTGTTTTACTTATTCTTGCAGTAGTAGTGTGGGTTTTTTTTTTTCCAACGAATCAAATTAAAATTCTTTCACACATGTTCTATCTTAGTTCTCAGGAGGACACCCAACGTGAGATTGTTCTAAGCCAAACACACTTAACTTTGTAGTTTTATTATGAATCAGTCACCAAAAAGAAAGATACATCTTGTTAGTTTCTTTTAAACATTTCTCAACAAATATATTTACATATCCTTAGGATCCATCTCATTTAGATATGATATGAATTCAACTCATGCATCCATCGTCTTTCCTTTAATTTGAATGTGACAATTTGAATCTCCACTTAATTATGTCTTACGTAAAAGGAGGGAAGACGAATGAAATATTAAAAAAAATATAGATATGTTTATAGTATATAGAGGGAAAATTGTGCATATCCCCATAACATAATAAATAAAGCAAAAAAGGTAAGAAAGAAAAAGGGGTTAGTGTGGGAGGAAAGAATAGAATGTGTGTTGACTGTTGGGAAGGATTGAAAAAGCCTGGGGATGTGCATGTGTGAGTGCTCGTGTGGGGGAACAAATGGTCTCTTTCTTGTCTCCAAAAACTCACTACACAAACTTCTTTAAACTCTTCAATCTTCTCATTTTCTTTCACAATCTCAATGTCTCCTAACACACCCACCCCTCCTTTTCATGCAATTTTCTTTGTATTTTTATATTTTATATTTGTGTGCTTTTTCTTGATTTTAACCTAGTATGTGTGTTAAAACCCACCTTCCATTTATATTCGTTTATATTTTATTTACGTCTCTGGATCTAGGGTTTAGAGAGGTGTCATTTTTAAATCATTTAACTTTATTGATGTCTCCGCAATCTGTATTATCTGATATTGCCCTCTAATAGTAAGTTGATCTCTCCCTTTTGTCTATAAATATAGTTAACACATTGTTATGAATCGTACCATGTAAATTTCTATATTGATTTCTTTACTGTTTACTTTTCTTGTTGTTGATTTCATAATTAACACAAGTTGACGTATTTTTCTTTGGTTGAGGTTGTATATTATATATGAGTTTTGGTTGTTTAATTATATAATGATTTATAAATTTAAAAGGAAAAAAGAAATTGATTTTGGCAAATGGATACACAAGATCTTGAAGATTGAAAATTTGTTTCTACTTGGAAAAAAAATAACGTTTTATACTTACGATGTTGGTAATGTACACATGACGTTACATTGAGAAAGAAAAATGGGTCTTTTTGTTTCAAAATTATAAATCGTGTTTGACTCATGAAGTTAGATTTATTTATGTAACACGAGACTAAGAAGTTTAATTAATTTTTTTCTTCTTTATTCATTTTCTTTGCATAATTTTAATTACATGTCACACTAACTCTATGTTTAATAATAAATGTGTAATGTGTGAGACTGATGAGGATACTACGATTGTGTCAACTGAATTAAGATATTTCAGTGCATCCATTGACCCACACTATCATTTTTTTTAAAAAAATAATAACTATGTAATATGTGAGACTGAGTAGAATTAACTTTTGGAATAGGAAAAGATGACATATCCACTAATCTATATGGGGTGTTTGGCCTCCAACTTCAAGTTGGGTGGAGTGACATATTATAGTTCACTCCATATTTGGAACTCCAACTATAATAGTTGATGTATCTAACTATTACAACCTACAATTAACTTCAATATTACCATTTCAAATCATTTTTTGTTAACGTGTTTACTACTATTTCCTACTAATCCCCTCTTTTCCAAATTCAGTGCCCCCTATCTAAATTGTCGAATACACCCGTGTTTTCTAACTACATCTCAATTTTCTTTTGTATTGCTTGAAAAGGCACATGTTATTGAGTTGGAAAAAAACACAAAAATAGAAAAGTATGAAGATCAAGAAGTTGTTGAAACATTGACCAAGAAAATGGAAAGAGAGCAAAGAAAGGTATGTTTGGTGTAACTGTGAAAAGGAAGGGCAAACAAGGAAGCCCCACAAATGCAAGCCTGAATTTTGAAGATGTAATAAGTTTCTCTCTGTCCCATCCATCCAACAAATACCCATCCTTTTAATCAAGTGTTCAAACACACACACACACCCAATATCCTTGAAACTTTAAACACACCATAACATTCTTAAACTCCCCCATGTGAGATTAACTGCCATATATATTTTGCCCTTTTCAGGCTTTGTTTCATGCAATAATTTCTTCTTCCACACACAAAGGAGAACAAAAAAAAACTTTAATTTTTCACATTAAAAGAAGATGAAAGGAAGAAAGAAAGAAAGAAAGGGGAAAGTCCTAGGATCTGATGAGAAAGAAGGGGAAGAAAAAAAAAATATTGGTTTAAGGCGTGAGGGAATCTCCTTGGGGCACGTGGCACGCCAACTTATTGCCCCAAATCTAGAGAGGGAAAGAAAACAAAGATTAATTACAAATTTAGTCCTTATAGTTTTGAAAGAGTTAGAACTTAGTCTCGATGGTTTCAAAAGTTGGAATTTCATATTTACGGTTTGATGATAACTTTTACTTTCTTATTGCCAATATTTTCAAAATTCAAACTAAGTTTTGAAAACTACAAAAGTAGTTTTTAAAAACTTGTCTTTGTATTTTAAATTTAACTTATAATTCAACTCTTTTACTTAATATAGATGAATATCATTTTAACATATTGAGAGGAGTTAATATGTTTAATATTCAAAAACAAAAAGAAAAAAAAACCAAATGGTTACTAAACAGGCCTAAGATGCCTAGAATTTGTTTAATATTCACCTATCAGTATAAGCATTTGTGTCAATTTGGTATCAGGTAAGTTTCCTAGAAGTCTTTCGTAGAAACCCCTACGATGTTATTCCTCCTCGATTAATTTTGATTTCCACTTATTGAGTCTTCTACATTTTTAAGCCCACAAGTGAAAGAGAGTGTTAGATGGTACCATATTAAATTAATCTTCACACATGAGCTTAAGCTTTAGATCAATTAATATAATGATTTAACAGGTGACATATATAAACTCTCTTAACTCTACATGTGCACTATCTCTTTATTTTGTACTATATTCTCCTCAAGATAATAAAACGGTTTCTCCTTCTACCCATGGATGTAGCCAAAACACATTTAGTAAATCACGTAAATTCGTGTCACGATTTCTTCTCATTCTTACTTTTTATTTATTGTTTGGTTCTGTCATATATAACAACTCCTATACAAATAGTTTATACCATAGAAATCATTAATACTTAATTCTAATTTTTTTTCGAAATTATATGAATCAAATTTGTAATTAATTTAAAAAAATTGAATTAATTTTGAAAATTCGAAAAGGTTAGTGAAGAGAAGAAGAAGAAGAAAGATGTAAAGTTGTAAAAGTTAGAATAATAAAGGTGAGAGAAAGAGAGAGAGCAAAGTCCAATGAAGGTGTTCCCTAATGGAGGCTCAAGGCAAGGCTGCTTTCCCGGCGGTGTCTGCGGTTAAGGTTGAAGAAGAGGCTTCTCTTATGCCTTGTTCTCTGTGTGTGCGCCCCCTTAAATCTCTCCTCTCTCTCTCTTTTTATCTAACAAACAATTACTCTTTCTTCTATTTATTCTTTTCTTCTTCTTCTTCTTCTTCTTTTTTTGTTTTCACCTTGTTTAGAATCTTTCTTTTAAAAAGCTAATGTCAATACAGATCATCTAATAAAAAAAATAAAACCCTAATTGATCCATCTTTTTTTTTTTTTTTTAAATAATATAAAGATAGCTCGAGATATCTAATATCTTAGTTTATTGAGTTACGATCATATTGATTAAAGCAAATTAAAGGGTTAATCGAAAGTAAATTGATTGTACACGATGGAAATTTAAGTACTTACAAAGTTTAAATGTTCTTACACTTACTTTTAATAAGAATGTATTTCTCTAAGTTATGGTTGAAACACAAAAATCTAACATGGACGTATATAACTAAGCGGCAATGTACGTTTATTCATAGTTCAAATTCTCAAATTCACACTTTTGAATTTAATGTATTAAACAAAAATTATAGAAAAAAAATTGAAAATGTTACCCCTGATATCACTCATTAAAAAAGTATCTCATGCAAAGAAAGAAAAGTATAAATAAAATTAAACAATTCCCTTAATACAGGTGGATAATTATTCCAACATTATATTTTATAAACACACAACTTGAACTAGGGCAACAAAACACCAACCAAATAATTCAATAGAAGATAATATAATGTACACACACAAGGGTAATAAGCCAACTATCTTATTCTCTCTTTGACATAGGTTTAATCAAATGGAACAACCACTTATGAAAAAGTGGCCATTAAAATAATATTAGTCCTCTAAAGAGAGGCACAATCAAAACAATTTATTTATTTATTTATTTTTTTTTTAGGATTTTCCCCTTCTTTTCTCCTTTTTGGTGGAAGAATATTTCAGATGCATGCGCTATTGTTTTAATTGAGTACAAACTAAGCATGAGGAAAGGGAGAAAAAAAAAAAAAAAAAAAAAAGAAAACCCTAAAGTAAAGTGTGTTGTTATTCCCCTTCACATCATTTCCCTCACCTTCTTCAACCCCATCCCCCAAGGAAAGCCCTTAAAACCCTACACAAACCCCATTATAAACATCCCATTCCTTCTTCTCTTCTTATTCTTCCTTCTCTTCATTAATCCCTTTTTTTTTTTTTAATCTCTCTTATGACCCATCATTCCATATATATATATCATACACAGTTTAATTCATTACTATTCTCATCCCCTTTTTTGGGCCCAAATTTGATCTCCTTTTCAAAACTCCATTATTCTTCCAAATATCATTTCACTTTCTTATGGTCCAACTTCAAATCTTAGGTTATGTAAATTTATATGCCTTTGATTGCATTAAAATTTATTGAAACCCTATATCTATATATCTATATATCTTCTAAATGATGTTGATGTTGATTTCTCTTGAGTCTCGTTCTTTATTGTCAAGGTTAAGAATAGGGTCAGGGAGTTGGGAGTTCTAATCTTTCTCTTATATTTACCATTATCAAAATGCAATGACACGTTATGTTGCGTAGAAAGTTTTGGAGGATCAGGAGTTTTCAATTCTTTAGACTCCTTATCCTAAGTGGTTTACACCTATTATATCTCTAGGATTTGGCTTTTGTTAGTTCGGATATTTCTTTTAAAAAGATACCAAGTGTGGATCAATAGATACACTAAATTATCTCAAATAGGTTGACACAGTCTTAATACCATATTGTTTGTTTGGTTATTGACCTAAAGAAAATATTTTTACATATCTCTTGATTGTTCTTCCCCACCACCACCAACAAAACCACCAACTCTCTACCTCCTCCTACTCCCACCTGACTCACCCTACTTTTTTTTTTTTTTTCATCTAAAAACATTCCATTTGTTAATTTCCCACCTAAAAATAAACAAAACTTACCAAAAAAATTATTCATTTTGTTCTCCTTTTTGGTGCCTGAAAATGGGTCCAATTTTCTGGTATTGTTTCACTCAATAATTCTTTCTTCTTTTTGGTTGGTAAGTGGACACCTTTTCAGACCCAAAAAGAGAATTTGCTTTACTTAACATAAGACCTCTCTCACCTTTCCCTCTCCTTATTGTCTATTGGGTTTTTTCAGATTCATGATTGTTCTTTCTTTTCCTTTTCTCTGTGTTTCTACTGTTTTGATTCTGCATAAATACATATGTGTTTGTGTAGTAAAGGATGAAGCTGAGACGATTTGGTACGAAAATCGGAAAGCGATATTGGTGAGGTTCAATCCGAAGATGGATTTTACAACGATTGTGAAGTACGATCTCTGATTGAGCCGCGCCAATATCACTTTTGTATTATGTTACTTTTCTTCTTCTTTAGGGCTTCTATTTCATTCTAACCCTAATTTTTCCTTTTTCGCTTTTTTTTCCAACATGTACTGATTAAGAGGGTTATATCTTTTTCTTTCTTTCTTCCCTTCTTTCCTTAACGCACCACCAACAGATCATCATCGTCATCAACCCAACACGTTTTTAATCTTGAACGGGTTGTGTCACAAACACGCCATCAGCTGTTGAATTTAGATTTTTAAAGCACATCAACCTCTTTAATTTGATCACAAACCAAAAACTCAGGTATGTCAATGATCTGCTACTGTTTAATTGTACTGTCTTTATATATGTGAATGCATGAATATAGTTATACACAAAATGTGAACTGATGTTCCAATTAGAATTCTGCCTTTTCATTCTTTCCCTCTCTTCCTTTTCTAGAACTTGGTAGATTGAGTTGGAAAATGACACAATATATATCAAATTTTAATAATGAAATGAGATATCTAAAAATTGAATATACAGATCCAAATCCTTTCTACTTATAATATAAATTAATTTGGAGAAGCCTTTACATATATATTATTTATTTTTCTTTTTTTGTCCTTTTCCTTTTAGATTTGGAGTTTTTATAGTAGCCTAATTTCTGTTAGTATTTCAAAAACAAACTTGAAAAATAATTCTAAATCCTATTCTTAGGATCCTGGATTATTATTATTATAGTAATCAATACTTAACTTAGTTGCTTATTATTTATTAAATATAGCTATGTAATGTAGTCTGTATAAATTTTGCTTAATGCATTATATTATTTATTCTTTAAAGCTAAGTTACTCTTAATCCGTGAACAACTTGTTTATCGTGGTACAAATTAATGTGGGCATAAGTGTATTTCATACTGTCTCCATCTGTTGAAACGTTTGTCATTATTAAACTTTATTTGTGACATTTAGTGTGACTTTTGAGTTTTGTAACTTTTAGTTTTTTGTAATTTATGAGTTATAGGAATTATGTGAGTTATGAGCATTTGATGACATTTTTAAGTTATAGGAGTTATGTGAGTTATGAGACTTTTGTAACCATTGGCATTCCTATGGTTATGTTTGTAAGCCAATATAAAGACATGCTTAGTTGAATGGAAAATATATCTCTTATTTTTCATATTTGTCCTCCACGTTCTTTTCTAACATAGAGGTATCAGAGCTAATAGAAAATATTGAGAGAAAAATGGCCAACGGTGGAATATGTTCACTTCAACTACCAATGCTTACCAAGCTCAACTATGACAATTAGAGCATCAAGATAAAAGCGTTACTAGGAGCACAAGACGTGTGGGAGATCGTGGAGAACGGTTTCCAAGAGACAGATGCTGGAGCCAATCAAGCGCAAAGAGATGCGTTAAATGAGACAAGAAAGAAGGACAAGAAGGCCTTTTATATCTTGTATCAATCGGTGGACGAAGATACGTTTGAGACCATCGCCAATGTGGAGACGTCAAAGGCGGCATGGGACAAGCTCCAATCGACTCATAGAGGAGCCGATCGTGTGAAAAAGGTATGGTTGCAAACCTTTCGTGGGGAGTTTGAATCTTTACAAATGAAGGAGACGGAGGTGATAGCGGAATATCACACAAAAGTAATGGTTGTCGTCAACCAATTGAGATGGAATGGTGAAGAAATCACCGATGTTCGTGTCATGGAGAAGGTTCTACGAAGCCTAAATACAAAGTTCGAGATTATCGCCACGACGATCGAGGAGACATAGGATCTCGAGAACATGACAATTGAACAATTTATAGGCTCGTTATAAGCCTATGAGGAGAAAAAGAAAAGGAGGATTGAGCAAACAGAGACCGTTGAACAACTTCTCCAACTCAAAATCAAGGAGGAGAATAGTCGTAGACGTGGAAGAGGTCATGGTGGTCGAGGCCATGGTGGAAGAGGTGAAGCCAACACCAATGTTTCTCAAAACTCGTCTGAATCCTCAAGAGGAAGAGGAGGTCGAGGTCGTAGAAGACGTGGTGGAAGGTCCGGGAGAGATAAATCTCAGATAAAATGTTATAATTGTAACAAATATGGACATTATGCGAATGAGTGTTACTCATCTCAAACAAAATCAATTGATTGAAAGCATCAGAACCGATCATCCACTAGCACATCAAAAGCCCATCAAGAGCAATCCACTTATGCAAAGGAGAATGGAACCTTATTTATGGTTTCAAAGGGAGAAGAAGAGAATCAAGATAGTATGTGGTATCTTGACACAGGAGCCTCGAATCACATGTGTGAAAAACGCGAGATGTTTGTAGAGTTGAACGAGATGGAGAAAGGTAATATTGCCTTTGGAGACAATTCTTTGGCTGCCATCAAAGGAATAGGTAAAATTCTTATTCAGTTAAAAAATGGAGAAAATCAATATATCACAAATGTTTATTATATTTCCAATGTAAAAAATAATATATTGAGTGTAAGATAATTGTTAGAGAAAGATTTTGAAGTTCAAATGAAAAACAATTGTTTGTATTTGAGGGATAATCATGAGAGACTTATTGCTAAAGTCTCCATGACCAAAAACTGAAAGTTTCCTTTGAATATATGTAATGATGTTCTAAAATGCTTGAAGACATGTTATGAAGATCTCTCTTGGCTATGGCATTTACGATTTGGGCACCTCAATTTTGGAAGTCTAGAATATTTGTCGAAGAAGAAGATGGTGTGAGGTTTACCACACATTCACAAGCCAAACCAAGTGTGTGAAGGATGTTTGCTTGGCAAACATCATCGAAGTAGTTTTTCGAAGGAGTCTATGACAAGAGCAAAGAAGCCTTTAGAACTCATCCATGCCGAAGTGTGTGGAATGATCAAACCAGAGTCTCATGGTAAAAGTAAATATTTCCTTCTCTTTATTGATGATTTTTCTAGAAAAACATGGGTGTACTTTTTGAAGGAAAAATCAGAAGTATTTGAAATCTTCAAGAGATTTAAAAAACATGTGGAGAATGAAAGCAACCTTACAATCAAGGCCATAAAACCGATCGAGGTGGTGAATTCACACCAAATGAGTTCAAACAATTTTGTGATGAAAAAGGCATCCGACGTCCGTTAACAGTCCCAAGGACACCGCAACAAAATGGCGTGGTGGAGAGGAAGAATCGGACAATCTTGAACATGGCAAAAAGCATGCTAAAGATAAAGAAGATGAGGGAATTTTGGGCGGAGGTCGTAGCTTGTGCGGTTTATTTGACAAATCGAGCACCAACCAAAAGTGTGCTTGACAAGACGCCTCAAGAAGCATGGAACGGAAGAAAGTCTAGGATTGGTCACTTCAAGGTGTTTGGGAGTGTTGCATATGCTCATGTGACGGAAGAAAAAAGAGTTAAGCTCGATGATCGAAGCGAGAAACTCATCTTCATCGGATATGATGCAAGTTCAAAGGGTTATTGTTTTACAATCCTTTGAATGGGAAAGTAATTATTAGTCATGATGTTGTTTTTTATGAGGACGCCTCTTGGGATTGGAATATATAAGAGAAGGAGTATGATTTCCTTCCATATTTTGAAGAAGACGATTGAAATGAGCCGACCAGGGATGAAATGGGTGAAGGTTTGCCCATTCCAGTGCCACCTCATTTGACTGATCAATCATCATTTGAAGGTTCATCTAGCGATTCGGAGAATGAAATTGGCCCAAGAGGAACTCGAAGTCTACAGGAACTTAATGAGGTAAATGAAAATCAAAATGACATAATTCTCTATTTTCTTTTTGGTGATAGTGAGCCTATTAGTTTTCAAGAAGCCATTGCAAGTAAGAAATGGAAGGATGTAATGGATGAAGAAATTCGAGCGATAGAGAAAAATGACTCATGGGAGTTAACCAAGCTTCCAAAAGGGCAAAAACCGATCGGAGTGAAGTGGGTATACAAGACAAAGAGAAAAGTCAATGGCAATTTTGAGAGGCACAAGGCGAGACTAGTGGTGGGTATAACCAACGACATGGCATCGACTATGATGAGGTATTTTCCCCTGTTGTTCGCCTTGAAACTATTCATTTGATTATTGCTTTGGCAGTCCATAATCATTGGAAGATACATCAAATGGATGTCAAATCGACATTCTTGAACGGAATTCCCGAGGAAGAGGTCTATGTGGAACAACCATTGGATTATGAAGTCAAGGGTGAAGAAGATAAAGTGCTTCGATTGAAGAAGGCACTTTATGGTTTAAAGCAAGCACCAAGAGCATGGAATTCGAAGATTGACAAGTACTTTTAAGAGAAGAAGTATATGAAGTGTCCTTATGAGCATTCCCTCTACATCAAAATACAAGGTGAAAACATACTAATCATTTGTTTATATGTTGATGATTTAGTATTTACCGAAAACAATCCTAGCATGTTTGATGAGTTCAAAAGAGAGATGGTAAATGAGTTTGAAATGACGGACATTGGTCTTATGAGTTACTATCTTGGGATCGAGGTCAAAAAAGGTGAAGATGAGATTTTTATATCCCAAGAGGGCTATGCTAAAGAAGTGCTCAAGAAGTTCAATATGAATGATGCTAATCCAGTTGGAACACCGATGAAATGTGGAGTCAAAAT
This sequence comes from Benincasa hispida, assembly GCF_027475165.1. Taxonomy (NCBI): domain Eukaryota; kingdom Viridiplantae; phylum Streptophyta; class Magnoliopsida; order Cucurbitales; family Cucurbitaceae; genus Benincasa; species Benincasa hispida. The sequence continues at coordinate 23,639,657 of NC_143479.1, read as the reverse complement.
CACCAAGCAAGATGGAGAAGAGAAGATAAATTCTACATATTTCAAAAGCTTGGTTGGAAGTTTAAGATACTTGACATATACAAGACCAGATATTCTTTATTTGGTTGGAATTATTAGTCGATTTATGGAGGAACCAACAACAACACATTGCAAAATGGCAAAAAGGATACTTCGCTACATTAAAGGGATGATTGAGTATGGTCTTTCCTATGTCTCTTCTAGCAATTTTGATATTGTTGGTTATTGTGATAGTGATTGGAGTAGTGATTTGGATGATCGAAAGAGCACTATGGGGTTTGTGTTTTTTTATTGGTGAAACAACGTTCACATGGATGTCAAAAAAGCAACCCATAGTCACATTATCAACATGCGAGGCAGAGTATGTCGCAGCAACTTCATGTGTATGTCATGCAGTTTGGCTAAGAAACTTAGTGAAGGAGTTGAAGTTTCAAATGGAAGGTCCAATGGAGATTTTTGTTGACAATAAATCGGACATTACCTTAGCTAAAAATCCAGTATTTCATGGGAGGAGCAAGCACATTGATACCCGATTTCACTACATTCGGAATTGCATTACGAAGAAAGAAGTGGAACTCAAATATGTCAAGTCATAAGACCAAGCGGCAGACATTTTCACAAAGCCCCTCAAGTTGGAGGCTTTTATCAAAATGAGGAGTTTACTTAGTGTAACAAATCAAGTTTGGGAGGGGGGAGGGGGGGGAGGGGGTTGAAACGTTTGTCATTATTAAACTTTATTTGTGGCATTTAGTGTGACTTTTGGGTTTTGTAACTTTTAGTTTTTTGTAATCAATAGTGATTTATGAATTATAGGAGTTATGTGAATTATGAGCATTTGATGACATTTTTAAGTTATAGGAGTTATGTGAGTTATGAGACTTTTGTAACCATTGACATTCCTATGATTATGTTTGTAAGCTTATATAAAGGCATGCTTAGTTGAATGCCTTTATATATAAGCTTACAAACATAATCATAGGAATGTCAATGGTTACAAAAGTCTCATAACTCACGTAACTCCTATAAGGAAAATCATATTTGTCCCCCACGTTCTTTTCTAACATCATCTTCATCATTTTTCTTTTATTCCCTTATGAGCTAAGAACTAAATATAATATAATAATAGGTAAATAGACATTTGGATGAATATGTTTGTTATCTTTTGCAGATTTTGTTGTTCATAATAATAGATAAATAGAGTATTATTATATAGAGAGATCGAATACCAAATAGAGCTCCTTCTATGTTCGATCCTCATTTAAATCAAAAAGATCTAATTCTGCCATTCTATTAGCGTCAATCATGTTGAACCAATCAACCCTTTTAGCCGAGCCTTCATTGAAATGAAAAACAGTTCTAATAGCTTGGAACCGTTGTGTCCTAATAGATATTGTACTACTTGCTATTAAACATCCAAAGCCGTCATGGCCTTCTTTATCCTTCAGGAGAGCAATCAAATCCCATCTAACTAAGTGAGAGCCCTCAACTTTTTTATCAGAATCTTTCCGGGTTTTAAGAGATTGTTTGGTTGGAGAGTTTTCTATATGGAAATTGATACAATCATCTAAATCCTATGTTTATTTCGTAGTTCCCTTTATCGACAAAGATATTTTATTCCATTCCAAAACTTGGATTTTCTCTTTCCTCCTCTCCATTTGTTTTTCATTTTATATACATTTTCATTTGGAATATAATTAATCAATTAATATTAATTCAACAAAATTAATATAAATATTTATTTTAATAGATCAATAAAAATCTATTAAAATATTTACTTAAGTTACATTTACAATAAAAATTTATTAAATGAATGTAGTTATTCTTTTACATAAATTATTAACTAATTAGCTAACAATATCTTAAACATATTTAATTAGTAAACCAACATTAGTTAAATTTAGTTAGTACAAAATTCTATTATTTTATTTTTTTAATAATCAATCAATTATTTATTGAAATTAATTTTAATTTGATCATTCTTTATGAACATATACTCATTATTGATTATTTATTGTGATTAATTTATATTACTTCATTCATTATTAACATATCATATTTATAAATTTTTTTAATATTCTTTCTTAATATATCATATTTTTATTTTTTAATATAACGTATATTTATTAAAATATATTTTCTTATATTATTTAACTAAAGCTGAACTTATATAAATGATTAAGTATTAGATTATAATTAACATGATATTTTTTAAATATATTAATTGGTTAATTTTAATTACAAATTCTCAATTTTTAAATATTTATAATTAAAAATATAATTGATTCTTAATTAATTATTTTTTATCAATATATTGAATGATATTTATTGTTTAATTAATTAATCTATTAAAATTATATAAAATTTTTATGTTTAATTTCTTAAACTAAATACAAACATAACTTTGGTTCATAAAATTCTAATAGCATTTCCTATCGCTTTATCTGAAAAAATTCCATCTGGAAAAATTCCATCCTCCCATCACTCTCCAGAAAGGCTCCCACAAGCCACAATTCTACGGAAGAATAGCGGGTATTCTTTAGTGGTAGTATGTGGAACACATTTACGGGAGATTTCACATGAAGAAAGGTCTTTAAAAGTAAGTTTTTCAAAACCTTACTTTAATTTATAGCATGCTTAAATTGGTTTATGTTTTTGTTTTCTTCAACGAATTTTGAAGCTTAAGCGTTTGCACGCTTCTGCACAGGATTTGATCTCTTCAATTGGTATCAGAGCCATGTCTTGCTTTCAATTTTTCATTGTTAGAAAACAAGAAAGAAAAATGGTGGGTGTTTTATGTACTTTTCTTGAAAATATATGGATGGTTTTTCCAAAATAGATGTTTTTGGAGTTTTGGCATTAGATTTACTACAATTTACTTTTATTTGATCAATATAAGTGCTCATTGTTTTTAGGCAAATTGTTTGTAAATCGGGTAGGGTAAGTTTGTGTCAATCGTGGCATTTTTTGGTTGTGAAAAATTTCAAGAACAGAGTAGAAAATCGAAATTCGGAGTGCAGAATCGAGAGGATTCTGTGCAGAGTGTTGTTTGACAGTCATCTTTTGTGCATCATAAAACGTTTGATGGTCATTGTTTGTGCATCATGTATTTCCCTGGACAAAGCAGTTTTACTGGGCGGTAAAGATACAGAAATTGGCCAAAAATTAGGGCTTTGAAGTCCTAATTCAGGAAGTTGTTGCTATATTAATTACATTCTTTAGGAATTATTGAAATTATTGTAATTTTATTTATTTTCTATATTTTAAGATGTCAAAATTTTGGTCTATTATTGCTGTATAATTTAATAATGTCATGTCTTGCTTTCAATTTTTCATTGTTAGAAAGCAAGACAGAAAAATGGTGGGTGTTTTATGTACTTTTCTTGAAAATGTACGGATGGTTTTTGCATAATAGATGTTTTTGGAGTTATGACATTAAATTTACTATAGTTTACTTTGATTCGATCAATGAAAGGACCCATTGTTTTTAGGCAAATCGTTTGTAAATCGGGTAATGTAAGTTTATGTCAATCGTGGCATTTTTTGGCTATGAAAAATTTCAAAAACAGATCAGAAAATCGGAATTTGGAGTGCAGACCTAAGAGAATTTTGCGCAGAGTGCTATCTGACCCTCATCTTTTGTGCATCATAAAAAACGTTTGACTGTCAATGTAATTTGTTCGACATATATTTCCCTAGACAGAGTAGTTTTTCTAGGTTGTAAAGATAGGAAAATTGGCCAAAAATTAGGGTAAGAAAGAAAAATGGTGGGTGTTTTATGCACTTTTCTTGAAAATGTATGAATGGTTTTTGCATAAGAGATGTTTTCGAAGTTTAGGCATTAGATTTACTGTAATTTACTTTGATTCGATCAATGTAAGGGCCCGTTGTTTTTAGGCAGATTGTTTGTAAATCGAGTCTGTAAGTTTGTGCCAATTTGTGGCATTTTTTGGCTATGAAAAATTTAAAAAACAGAGCAGAAAATCGGAATTCGGAGTTCAAACCCGGGAGGATTTTGTGCAGATTGCTGTTTGACTGTCATCTTTCGTTTGTCATAAAAACATTTGACTGTCATTGTTCATGCGGCATGTATTTCCCTGGACAGAGTAGTTTTTCTGGGCTGTAAAGATACAAATCGGCAAAAAAATTAGAGTTTTGGAGCCCTAATTTAGGAAATTGTTGCTATATTAATTACACTCTTTAGAAAATATTAAAATTGTTGTAATTTTATTTATTTTCTATATTTTAGGATGTCCAAATTTTGGTCTATTGTTGTTGTATAGTTTAATAATGCATGTGATGTATGTTTTAAATTATATCAATTATATATTGTATAAAGTATGTCATATAGTTCAAAATCCTATCATAAGTTAAGCATGATCATGCATCATATTTAAATATAATTATTATATTTAAAAGTATGTACATGCATGATGTATACTATATAGTTTGCATGATAATAATATAGTTTGTATATTATAATGTTTTAATGAATGATTAAAAATATGTATACTATATAGTTTTCATCAATATTAATATAATAGTTATATTGTGAATGTTAATGAAAGTAAAATTCCTATAATAAGGTTTAAATTCATTATTCTTAATATAAGAGTTATATTACATGATTAAAGAATAATAAAAATTAAACAAATTATGCATGATGCATAACATTACCTAGTTTAAATATAATTGTTATATTGGTAATGTCTTTAGATGCATGTTATAGGCTTTAATTTCATTAATTATACAAAAGTTATATAACATAGAAATTAAATTTTATAATAAAGAGTTACATGCAAACATAGGGTTTTAATTCATGATTTTTAAGAGTTAAAAAATTGGAAATTAAAACTTTATATTAAATATTTCTAATAAAGATTAGAAATTAGGTCTAATCTTTTTTTTAATAGGATTAAAAAGAGTTAATAAAAGATTAAATTTATAAAATAGTTTGGCTATAAAGGCCTTATGTCTAAATAAGGTTCTGCCCAAGGTTGGGGTACTTAAGTTGATCATAAGAGAACATCTCGACCTAGGAACCGACCTGAAATGTGAATTAGTCAGGATCTTATAAGCATGCAATAAAGTTGGTAGTTTATTGAAGTGTTTAATAAATTTGACCTTATTGTTAAACTATCCAACATAAACATTAAAATGGGACAATTAACAAATACTTAGATCAATAACTTAGCCTAAGTTTACCTAAGAATGCATCCTAGGTTTTAAAATACTTAGTAGGAAGAAAAAGATGTATATGATATGTCCTTTTTCTTCTCACACTCTCCCAAAAAATTCATACCGTGAGATCTATGTTTGGCCTCGTGGCACCCTGGAAGTGTCCTTCTTTTGGAAGGTGTTTGCTTAGGTCAATATCTAGGTGAATGGAGAAAGTATTTATAGTAAGTGGGAGAATGACGTGTGTCAACATATCGTACAGTTTTCTTTATTAGTTTGCACTGAGACTTTATACTCGGCCTTCTGGCACCTTGGAAGTATTCTCCCTTCGAAAGGTATTTGTTGGAATTAATATCAGGGCAAACTCCAAAAATGGATAGGATCGTTTTAGTTTTTGCTCCAATTTGCTGTTCCCTTCGATAGGCTAATTGGGGAGGAACTCTAGTATTTAAAATGAAAAGTTACACTCACAAGAAATTGTTAAGGAAGTTAAAATTTCTAACCAAAACAATGGTAACTAGTTGTTATAGGAATAAGAGTTGTTCTAGTGTAATAATTAGTTGAGAACGTCTCAATTCAATGAAGAGGTAACTGATTGCCCTTCAATGGCTTTTATCCTAACTCACTGAAATACCATTTAAAAAATTTAAATGTTTTAGGGTACATTAATTTTTTTTGCTAAAACTTGATTGAATTCAAATAGTTATACATGTACTAATTTAGATAATTTTGTTTGTATCAACAATCTTGAAATGATCAGTGCTATAATTAATTAATCGGTAAAAACTACACAAGTTGGAAAAACATGATCAATACTGTGCTAGTAATCGATGACCTGAAATTTGTCGTGATTGAGGAATATCCTCAAATCCCTGTTCCTATTGTATCTTGAAATGTTTCAGATGTGTATGATAGATGGATGAAGGCCAATGATAAGGCTAAAGCATACATCTTGGCAAGTTTAATTGAAATCTTGACCAAGAAACATGAAAACATGATTATTGCACGTGAGAACATGGATTCATTGCATGAGATATTTGGACAACCTTTCACTTAGCTCAAGCATGATATTTTAAAGTTAATCTTCAACATTAGGATGAACGAGGGATCATCTGTTAGGAAATATGTCCTTGACATGATGGTTCACTTTAGTGTAGTGGAAATGAATGGGGTGGTCATCGATGAGGCCAACTAGGCCAGTTTTATTATGGAAACTCTTCCAAAGAGTTTCCTGCAATTCTATAGTAATATTGTTAAAAGCTTGACTACAACCTTACTAGCTGCTCAATGAGCTTCAAACATATGAGTCCATGATGAAAGTCAAGAGACAACAAAGAGAGGTAAAATTGCCAACTCCTCAAGGACTTATCACAGAGGTTCGACCTCTGGGATTAAGCCAGGACATTCTAATTATTCTAAAAAGAAGTGGAAGAAGAAGAAGGATGATAAGGGGAATATAATTGTCCCTAATGTTGTAGCCCAGAAAGGCAAGAAGGTTAAGGTTACAAACGAAAACTGTTTCCATTGCAACTAAGATGGGCATTGGAAGAGGAACTACCCAAAATACTTGGCTGAAAAGAAGAAGGCTAAATAAGGTAAATATGATTTACTTGTTGGGTTGTATGTCCTAAAACTCACAGTTTGTAAACAATAAACATATATGAAATTTATTTAGACAAATATTGTTAAATGAGAATGAATTGATAACTCTATGGATATTGAAGATGGTCAACGAATTGGAGCAATCGGGGTGTATGGGTTAGAGATCCGGGTCGCGAAGCGGGTTAGACCGAATGTTGATGCAGGCGCGCGCATGGGAGCTATCTGTATCGACTCGGATGTTGTGACTCAGTTCGATGAACGGGTCGGACGCTGTGAGCCGGCGCGTGGGGAGGCTTCAACAAATCGAGTCAGGTCCCAGGTTCTCGGGTCTGGAATGTAATTCGGGTCTTAAAGCTTTTCTTCACCAAAAAAAAGTTGTCCTCTTTGCCGAAACCGAGTAATTATAGCCTAAGAACAACTCCAATGACTCTAGCAAACTTACAGACCCTTTGTAACACATTAATGCTCATAAACATGTGACCAATTACAAATTTCAACAACAAATTAGTAGAAGACTAATACCAAAACTGTAATGTATCCACTTTAATCAACCAAACATTCATCATATGAATAATATCCACCAAATGCAATAGAACATTATAAGCATATGGCATGCATTTGTTATATGCTATAAGTGTTATAATGTATATAGTATGCATGCTTAGATTTTCATGTTTAATATAAGTGTTATATTAAAGCATGGTTTTCTTTAAGGATGCATGTTATAGATGAATGTTCTAGGGTTATAATTGTTATAATTGTTATAAAATAACCTAGACTTTTAAAATCTATAACAAAGACAAATTGCATGCTCACCTAGGGTTAACCGGTGTAATTCAATTGATTTCTTTTTAAAAGTTAAAATAGGTTGATTACTTATAAAACAAGAGTTGTTTACTTACTCGGGGAGATCTTGTCTAAGGATGGGGTACTTAAGTTGACGGTTTATGGAATAACTCCTACCTAGAGATCAAACTGGTGTCTAAGTAAATAACTGTAGTTTTATGAGCATGCATGAGTGGTGTAAGGTAATAAAATTGGTTTATCACCTAGATATCATAGGTTAATTCCCGGTATAAAAGTTATACTAGAAAAAATTACCTAGACTTAGGCTGTATAAAATTAGCTGATTAATAACCAAGTCAGTACTCAATTTTATAAAATAGAACACACTCAATTTTATAAAATAGAACACTTCAGTGGGAGATTAATAATATATGAGATATATTATTTCTGGCTCTTACGTCTCTAAGAGTTCACTCTATGAGATCCTTGCTCAGCTTCGAGTTTCTATTTGTGGCAACCTCCCTTTGGAATGTGTTTGCATGAGTCAATAACAAGGTGAATAGAGGAAGTTGTTCATAGTAAGTGGGTGAAGGGTGTGTGTCAACATGTCCTGCAGCCTCTTTCATTAGGTCACATCATGAGATTTCTATGTTGTGTCTGCTTTCGTTCAGAGGTAGCACTAGCTAGTCGTTAACTGCAGCGATCCCTTCGGAGGGTTGTAACATAGGATTCAGAACACTGTGAACTCCAGAAATGGATAGAGTTACTTAGGTCCATTTTCAAACAATTGTTTCTCCTATGAGTGTTTGTTTGATTCCGATCTCTCTAATTCGAAAATGGCCGATACACACTTATAAGACTTACTAAGTGTTAGTAAAATTCTTGACCAAATAAATGGTAACTAAGTACTATAAGGATAAGAGTTATTCTGGTATTAGTATTTAGTCAAGAATGTCTTGATTCAGTGAAGGAGTAGTCGACTGTCCTCTAGTGGGGGCTATTCTAACTCACTAAAGTATCGTAGTGAAAGAATAATGAGTATGGGTCATTGTTATTTACTTAATAAATTGGATTAAAAATTAGAGTTAATCAATTCACTAATAATTTGTTTACTTTTCAACAATGACAACATCAAATATACAATTGCTAGCTTTAGAAAATCTTAACAACGATAACTACGAAACTTGAAAGTCGAATATCAATAAGTACTAGTAATAGATTATCTCAGATATGGAGGAGTGTCTTGCTCTTTGCCCACGTCGAAAAGGGGCAGGTGAAGGTGCATTTCCAAAGAAGGAAGTTCCAACGCAAATCGAACAGTTCGAAATGCGTATGACAGATGGGTCAAAGCTAATGAGAAGGCTTGGGTTTATATTTTAGCCAGTATATCTGATATACTGTCTAAGAAACATGAGAGGTTAGCTACTGCAAGAGAGATCATAGATTCTTTGCAGGGCCTGTTTGGGCAACCGTCCACATCTGCCATGCATGACACAATTAAATTTGTTTACATCTATAGAATGAAGGGAACATATTTTGAACATGATAGTTCACTTTAATATTGCAGAAGTGAATGGAGTCGTCATGAATGAGAAGAGTCAAGTTGGATTCATCAAGCAGTCTCTTCTAAAGAGCTTTTTTCAATTCAAAACGAATGCTATGATGAATAAGATAGAATACAACCCGATGACTCTTCTCAATGAACTCCAAATTTACGAATCTTTATTGAAAAATAAAGGTTGAGAGGCAGAAGAAAATGTTGCTTCCACCTCAAAGAGGAAATCCCAGCAAGAATCGTCTTCTGAGAGTAAATATGACCATTCTTTCTCCAAGAATAGAGGTATTCAAAAGAAGAAGAAGGAAACTGGGAAGAGGAAGGCTCTAGCTGCACAGAAAAAGGGAAGAAGGTAGTTGCTAAATGAAAATGTTTTCATTGCAACGAAAATGGGCATTGGAAAAAGAAATTGCCCTAAATATCTTGCTGAGAAGAAAACTGAAAAAGAAAAACAAGTTGTTCAGCCCGGGGATCAATGTCGTTAATTCGACTCCAAACTGAAGCAAAAGAAATTTGTAAATACCAAACTACTCCTATTACTACAAAGACATAGTAAAAGTGGTAAGTCCGAGTCGTTCTGCAGAGAAGTGCGATTGGTTTCGTTAAGTTAATTTTCTAACTAAAACGATGGGAGGTTTTGATGTGGAAGGGATAAATGCGTGAAATTGAAATAAAATGCAATGAATATATGAAACAGTAATGGATTCATTAGTTCTCGGATCAAGTAGCCATTCAATGTAAATTATATCATTGTTTTTTGCCAAAATATCATAAATTCGAATTATGTATGCATAGCTACTCAATTGATGCGAATTAACTAATCTCTATAAGCCTGAAAATCAAATAATCCGAATCGATCAAGCGTTTAATTCGTAGTTGAGGCTGGAAAGTCATGCCCTAACTAACCTACATGCTTCTAGATGCAATTGGGCTCTCAGCGACATAAAGAACTAGAAACACATGCATTAAGATTCAGGATTCAACTATGTTGATTAAGTGTCAGGAAAGCCGTGTTCAAATAATCATTTTGTTCCTTAAATCTAGATTAAACGTACGATGCAAAGATTCATGGACAACCTAAAAAAACCTAAGCATGCTTATCTAATCTGCACTACAAGGGTAAATTCAAAGCATGGATGATACAAGGATGCGTGCGAGCTTGAATTTAACTAGCTAAGACATACAGGGGCGTCAATCCAACGCATAAAAGCAAGTCTAAATTAAACAAGATTTAAGAAAAACATAATTCTAGATTAAAACATAAAAATTGAACTGGAAACTCATCAAAATACAAGAATACTTAATCCAAAAACTAATTGAAAGATTACCTTATTGATTCACAGACAAATCAACGGGATACAATCCAATACAATTTCATAATCCAAAAATAAAATAAAAACTAACCTAAAGATATTGAAGATTGAAGGAAAATGAAGAAGAATGAAGATTAACTTCAGCCTCTATTGATTTAGCCTCCAAAATTCAACATAAACCCCCTAGAATTAAGCATATTTGACCTAGGGCCGAGGAGAGGTATTTATAGGAATCCATCGTAGCGTTGCAATGCTCACTCGTGCATGCGCCCCCATGCTCTTCTGTTAAATGTCGAGCATTGCAACGCTAAGTGTCCTGTCCACGAGCATTGGGCTGAAGCGTTGCACAACATTATGACGCTGACGTTGGTGGAAATTCGGAGCGTTGTGACACTGTAGGCAGTGTTGCAACACCCCGTTGCACTCCAAGCATCAGGTTTGTGTCAGACTTGGCCAATCTTGAGCGTTGTGACACTCTAATAGGGGTATTTTGTTCTTTTTGATCCCTTTGAAGCCCAGATGCTCAAATCTACTCCAAATTACTTCAAATTAACCCCGATCAACTCCAAATCCCTTATTCTACCTCTTGGTTGCTCATTACCTACAAAATAGGAAAATAAATACATAAAGTCCACTAACGAGCCTGCATTAAGCTAGGAATATTAGCTCTTTTTTAGAGCTGGCACAAGGTAAATTAGATTTACTAGTTATTGAGACATGTATAGTGGAGAATGAAGATTCTACCTAGATATTGGATTCAAGAGTCACTATTCATGTTTGTTTTTCTTCTCAGGAAACTAGTTCCTGGAGGCAGCTTGAAGAATATGAGATTACTCTCCAGGTTGGATCAGGGAAGCGTATCTCAATGAAAGAAGTGGGAGCAGTTAAGTTAACTTTTGGAAATACATATCTATATTTAGAAAATGTTCTTTACGTACCTTCTTTTAAAAGAAATTTGATATCTATTTCCTGTTTGTTGGAATGTTTGTACAATGTAAATTTTGGTCATAATGATTCATTACAAAAAGAGGAGTACAAATCTGTTCCGCAAACTTAGAAAGTAACTTATACAAGTTAAAACCATCTAAAGTTGAAGTTGTATATAATACAAAAATGTTTAAAATAGCTGAAACTCAAAGAAAAAGGCAACGCATTTCTCAAAGTACCTATCTTTGGCACTTGAGACTTGGTCACATTAATCTTAATAGGATTGAGAGATTGGTTAAAAGTGGACTTCTAAACAAGTTAGAAGACAACTCTTTGCTGCCATGTAAGTCTTGTCTGATAACTGGCAGAAATGCCATTTATTATAAGCCTTTTATTTAGAATTATGAGGCTAACAAGTAGAAAATGTGGTGTTAATGCTTAAAATTTGTGAAAAATTGAGTAATGCATCGATCAACACCTAAATCCTCACTAACCCCAATATTATACGTTATTTCGTGTCAAAGTGTCTATTTTTGTAGCTATTGCAGGAATCAAACGCATGCGTTGGAAGGCAATCGCAAAGTAAAACGCATGCGCTGAAGCTAGGTGACCGCAAAGACAATCGCATTCGGTAAAGTCGAGCTATCACATAGACGAATGCATGCGGTGATCACATACGTCCATCGCATGGAAGTTGCGGCCATCAATCGCATGAAATTACGGCTATCGATCGAATGCGTTCATCACTTGGAGATTGTGGCCACGGAGTGATAACCTTAAATAGAAGGGTGACCGAAAGATGGATGGAATGCATTGATACTTCAGTTGAAATAAGCTCGAACGCATACCTTGAGAGTATCAACAAGATAAAATGATTTGACATTGCCCATACCGTGACAAAGGCAGCAGTGAGCCAAAACGCAATCATGATTGCTTTCGGCATTCAAACTCTATAAATAGCCCTTGGACCTTCACTTCAAAGCATCCGAACTTCTTCCTTAAGGTAGAGGTTTGCGATCACAGTTGAGAGCATGAGCGAGATTTTCTGTGCAGATTCTTCACCTCCATAAACCAGTTCGAGTGACGACCGGAGCTTTTGCCAGAGATAGAGCTCGAGAGAGACGTCTCCACCATCCATCCATGGCACCAGCAGTAACCTTGACACAGAGTCTTTCATTTCTTCTCTGATCTCTGTATTGTATTACATTTTAGCTTAAGATATTAAGATATTTTGTAAACAATGCATATCTTAATTCCTTCAATGCAACCTTCTTTATCGTCTTTATCTTTATCATTGTTTATCTTCATTGTTTAATTATCAAAGGCAATCACATGCTCAATCGTGTAGCCTAGAGATAGAACGCATGTAGCAACCCACCGAGAGGTGTGCATTATGCGAGTATAGTGAGTTAATCCTCTTTGCTTGGTGTGAGGCTATAGCTACGCTTGTCTATGGGTTATTGCAATGTTTGTCTACGAGCTAATTAGCCGCATCTAACTGCATGAGAAGGTAAGAGATGAAACACACTAAAGCAGAGTATGCATTGTTCATAGAGATAGGCACGATCTTATGCTCAACGCAACCATGCACTATAGAGATATAATCATACGGCTGACCACCGAGAGGTGTGTGATGCGTTAATGTGACGAGCTGGGATAACTCGAGCAATTTAAGATAATAAACATTAACATGCATTTGTGTATCTACTAATTCTCATCGCAAGTCTTCCATTGCTCAATCTGTTTAGTTAGGAGTAGGAGTAGTGTGTAATCCATTAACTTTTTTTTTTTTTTTACTTTTATTCATCGCCTCAAATACATTGCTTCACAAGCATTATTGAGTTACAAGTCCCTGTGTTCGACCTCGATCACCCGAGAAACTTGCTTTCTTGTTATACTTGACGAGAAGGCCAGAAAACTTGTGAAAGGAATGCATGGTCATTGCATACTAGACTAACGCATAATTTTCATTCCAACGCATGACCTCTGATGCATGGGCATAAACACATAGCTTAAGACATGCAACATCGAATATTGCGTCATTCTAATTTTCATCAACAATGTCTTGAAAAGAAAAATGAGAAAAAGATCTTTTTCTGGAAAAGGTTTTCAAGCCAAAGAAACCTTAGAGCTCGTGCATTTGGACCTCTATGGACCGATGAGTATTAAAGCACAGGGAGGTTATGAATATTTCATTAGTTTTATTGATGATTATTCAAGGTACGATTACATTTACCTAATTCATTATAAGTCTGAATCTCTTGAAAAGTTCAAGGAATTTAAAACCGAGGTTGAGAACCAATTAGGTAAATCTATTAAGACACTTCGATCAGATCGAGGTAGGGAGTATTTGGATTTGAAATTCCAGGACTATATGATAGAACACGTGATTCAGTCACAACACTCTGCACCAGGAACACCTCAGCAGAATGGTGTATCTGAATGGAGAAACAGAACCTTGTTAGACGTGGTTTAGTCCATGATGAGTTATGCTCGGTTGCCTAACTCGTTCTGAGGGTATTAATAGAGACCGCAACTTACATTTTGAATAAATTTTCCTCTAAGTGTTTTTCAGAAACACCTTATGAGTTATGGACAGAGCTAGTTTACGTCATTTCTGGATCTAGGGTTGACCGACACATGTGTTGGTGCAAAATCCTAAGAAATTGGAACATCGTCCAAACATATGTCTGTTTGTGGGTTACCCTAAAGGAACGAGAGGTGGTCAGTTTTATGATCCTCAGGATGATAAGTAATTGTATCGACAAATGCCACATTCCTTGAGACCACATACGAGATCATAAACCCGACAGCAAACTAGTATTGGAAGAGATTTCAAAAAATGCTACAGAGGATCAATAAAAGTTGTTGATCAGGCTCGCTTATCAACAAGAATTATTGATAGACCAAGGATATCTGATCCATCATATCCTACTCAAGAGTTGAGAGAGCCTCGACGTAGTGGGAGGGTTGTGAGACAGCCTGACCGCTATATGGGTTTAACTGAAACTGAAGTCACCATACATGATGATTGTTTAGAGGATCCATTAACTCATAAACAAGCAATGGATGATGTTGATCGAGATCAGTGGATCAAAGCCATGGACCTTGAAATAAAGTCTATATGCTTTAATTCAGTCTGGGAACTTAGAGATAAACTTGATGAGGTAAGACTTATCGGTTGTAAGTGGATTTACAAGCATAAGAGTGACCATAGGGGGAAGGTACAGACTTATAAAGCCCGGTTAGTAGCAAAGAATTTTACCTAGGTTGAGGGGGTGAATTATGAAGAAACCTTCTCACCTGTTGCTATGATCAAATCAATAAGGATACTCTTGTCCATTGCCACTTTTTATAATTATGAAATTTGGCAAATAGATGTCAAGATTGCCTTCATAAATGAAAATCAAGTAGAAAATAACTAAAAAATATGCGAGCTTAATTCGCTAAGTTGTTACTCCAGTATCAATAGTCAGTTAGAATGAAATTTGAAATCAAGAACGAAAATCAATTACGATCAATCAATGAAGCACAAATTTAAAAATGATTCTCGATCTATTCATGCATGAGTGAGCCTAGAGTTTTGCTAGTTAAGCTTGCACAGCTCGAAAAAGTTTTATAAGGCCCTCATCTTGTTTTTCCACTACCCTGGTTCTGTTACCGACCTTGGACATACCACATTTGCAAAAAAAGAGGGCAACACTAAGACAAGGGTGCCTAAACACACACACACACATAAAATATAAAAGGATTTTCTTTTACCTAGAGGGCTAAGTTCCACACCCCACCGCCAGGAACCTATCACTCTTTTGTTGTGGGCCCTAACTATCACTCTTTTCACCTTTATTCATGCACACACACACACAATTTTTTTGCAAGCACGTTGATAAATGCCTCATTTTTTTTATACTTTTCTATTTTTTTTTTCAGAATTGCAACTAATTTGCTTTTCTTTATTTTTTTTCTGATTCTTTTTTTTTTTTCACAGTAGGCCCTGTTTTATTCACTTTGTCTAGTTTTGCTCTAAAACAAAAATAGTTACTCCTAAGTCAAAGGTGGACCTTTCGGGGTGACAATAGAAGTACAAACAAGATAACCAAATTTTAAGCATGTAAAACTTTAATTTCGCAAAACAATGACTTAAAGATGCAAGTGACAGGAAATGTGCATCGTAAACTATCATGATAACAACAGCGCAAACAAACAAGCAAGGAAATCAAAGCATACAACATGTTCGAGTACAGCGCTCAAGGACCTCAATCTAATAAAAGCTACCTGATGGGTACCCCACCACCAACTTAAAAATATACATTATCCCCAATGTATTTCAAGTAAAGCTCAAATAGATAAAACAAGGGATAAGAAAACCTCCCCTGATAACAATGTCGCACATGAGATGGTGGAGGTCGGACATCTCCTCCTCACTCAGCATAGATCTGGCTTTGGAGAGGCCTATAGAAAAGAAAAATAAAAGAAAAAGTACAAAATAAAACCTACAAAACAAAGAAAGAAATTAGCAAAACTAAAAAGAAAGAAAAATGACAAAAAGAAAAGATACAACTGAGAGCACATAAAAAAATAGAGTATGAGGGAAGAAAGACAAGCCTCAGTCAGAATCTAGAGAGTCTGGGTGTAAAACCCGCACCTTACTTTCCCCTTTTTTAATTATGTTTATTGTTTAAGTTAAACAAATTTCTTGGGTTAAATATTTAAGTTAGATTGAATTTGTGCGTTTTGAGATAAAGGATAAGTTTAAGTATGAAAACTTAGATCTCGGTTACTTATTAATCTGTCCTTACAAAGAGAATTTTTGGCTAAGTGTTGGTCGTGTTGAGGTTTACGCAGGTTTCACTTAAGTTAGTCAGTAAGTGCTGACAAGTAGGTCGGTAACTACTGCTGTCATATCCTCTATTGGTTTTAAAGGGTAAACCGGGAGGGGGTATGACTGATTGGTATCAAAGCATAAAGTTTTGAGAATTAGAGAGAGTTCATGCATATGTCCAGATCCCAGTGGTATGAGTCTCTAATATGTGTACTATCAATTAGGTAAAGATGCAGAGAAGAGGTGGTAGGCGAAGCAAGCAAATGGTGGATGGGAATACTGACCCTACCGATCGTGAACTTGAGGTCGAGAGGAACTCAAAAGTGAGTAAGAGAAAGACTCGAGAACCTATAAATTAGGAGGTGACGTCTGAGAGAGAGTCAATTACTCCTCAGGCCAGAGTAGATCCTCAGCTAGAGGATAGGGTGTTTGACAAAATTTTCCAAAGGTTGGCGGTAGCGTAAGTGCGGTATAGGCTGACCCGGAAAAAAAGTACAATATTGAGAGACTTCGAGCTCTTGGTGCTATGGCCTTTGAGGGAACTGTTGACACGCAGAAGCAGAAGTATGGTTGGACCAAATAAAGAAATGTTTCAATGTGATGAATTGTCTGGAATACCGTAAGGTGGAGTCGGTTGTGTTCCTGTTGCAAAAAGGAGTAGAAAAATGATGGAAGGTGGTGTCCACTAGGCGGAACAGCTCAAGTGTTTTGTTATGGCCTGAATATAGGAAGGCTTTCGAGGACAAATATTACCCCAGCTTTTTTTTAGAGGCAAAAAGAGATGAATTCCTTAGGTTGGTGCAAGGAACATTGACAGTGGCTGAGTATGAACAGAAATTCACCGAATTATCCCAGTATGCTATTCCCATTATAGAGAAAAAAAAAGACCGAGTAAAAGGTTCGAGAATGGTTTGAGAAAGGAGATTAGAACTCCAATAACTTCTATAGCTAACTAGCTGGATTTTAACCAACTGGTGGAGACTGCTATTCGAGCTGAGTGGAGTTTGACGGATGATGAGCAAGTGTAGAAGTACCGAGTGACGTCTGTAGGGGCGAGGGACATGGGATTTCAATCCCCAGTTTCAGGCCAGTCGAGATGAGTATGTCCAGAAGCATGGATTGGCAGAAGGCCAAGAGAAGAAGATCTCAACCCTTTTCTAGAGCAATTAGTCGACCAGGTATAGCACGTTTTGGCGAGTCAGTCGCCAGTACAGACCGAAAGCCCTTATGCCAGAACTGTGTAAGAAATACTTTGGGGTGTGCTACAGCGGGAGTGATGTTTTCTTCTAGTGTGGGCAAACAGGTCATTTCAAGAGGGAATGCCTCCAGTTAACCCGGGAGGTCCAGGCAGTGCAACATGTGACCTCTCAGATTGTTAACTAGCCGAAAGATGCTGAGAACAGAGGAGAAGGAACAAGTGGTGCAAGGCTAAAGGGTGTGGCAGAATAACCTCAACAGCAAAAACGTGTGTACGCAGTTACGTACCAGGAAGCCGCGAAAGATCCAGATGTGGTGAATGGTAATGTGACTTTATGTAATCAGTCTGCTTATGTTTTAATTGATCCTTGTGCCACACATTTCTTTGTATCTAGCATGTTTGCATCACATTTAGATAGGTTGCTTGAGGGTCTGTCAGAGGATTTGTTTATCTCTACTTCTATGGGAGATGTAGTAGTAGTAAGTGATTGGTATAGGAGTTGTGATGTGTTGATTGAAGGTCAGGATTTCTGTGTCAACCTAATTCCCTTAGATTTGCTAGAGTTTGACGCAATTCTGGGAATGGACTTCCTGGGTAAGTACCATGATATTGTTGATTGCTATAAAAGAGAGATGACTTTCAGGAGACCAAGGAAGCAAAAAGTAGTTCTTGTGGGATGCAGGGAGTTAACTTCAGGTAGCCTTATCTCAGTAGTAAAAGCCAGGAAGTTGATGGGAAAAGGATGTGAAGCCTATCTGGCTCATATAGTAGTCTCCCAGAATGAAAAATTGAAACCTAAAGACGTACCAGTAGTTTAGGAGTTTCTGGACATATTCCCTGAAGAGTTGTCAGGCTTACCACCTGATAGGGAAGTAGAATTCGCCATTGACCTAATTCCAGGCACGACCCCTATATCACAAGCTATGTATAGAATGGCGCCTGTGGAGTTGAAGGAACTGAAAGTGCAGTTATAAGAATTAGTTGATAAGGGTTATGCTAGACCCAATGTGTCGCTCTGGGGAGCTCCAGTCCTATTTGTAAAGAAGAAAGATGGATCTTCCAGTCCTATTTGTAAACATACTTAATTAGTAAACTAACATTA
The DNA here is from genome assembly GCF_027475165.1 of Benincasa hispida. Taxonomy (NCBI): domain Eukaryota; kingdom Viridiplantae; phylum Streptophyta; class Magnoliopsida; order Cucurbitales; family Cucurbitaceae; genus Benincasa; species Benincasa hispida. The sequence goes on along the minus strand of NC_143479.1, from coordinate 23,621,159 downwards.
GTTAAATTTAGTTAGTACAAAAATTCCATTATTTTATTTTTTAATAATCAATCAATTATTTATTGAGATTAATTTTGATCATTCTTTATGAACATATAATCATTATTAATTATTTATAATCAATTAATCATTTATTGTGATTAATTTATATTATTTTCTTCATTATTAACATATCATATTTATAAATTTTTTTAAGTATTATTTCTTAATATATCATATTTGTAAATTTATTAAAACATATTTCTTATGTTATTTAACTGAAGCTTTACTTATAAAAATGATTAAGTATTAGATTATAATTAACATGATGTTCTTTAAATATATTAATTGGTTAATTTTAATTACAAATTCTCAAATTTTAAATATTTATAATTAAAAATATAATTGATTCTTAATTAATTATTTTGTATCAATATATTAAATGATATTTATTGTTTAATTAATTAATCTATTAAAATTATATGAAATTTTTATGTTTAATTTCTTAAATTAAATACAAACATAACTTTTGTTCATAAAATTCTAATAGCATTTCCCATCACTCTATTTGAAAAAAAAAATCTATCTAGAAAAATTTCATCCTCCCATCACTCTCCAAACAGGCTCCCACAAGTCACAATCCTACTATAGAATAATAGGTATTCTTTAGTGGTAGTGTGCGGAACACATTTATAGGAGATTTCACTTGAAGAAAGGTTTTCAAAAGTAAGTTTTTCAAAACCTTTCTTTAAGTTATAGCATACTTAAATTGGTTTATGTTTTTGCTTTCTTCAACGAATTTTGAAACTTGAGCGTTTGCACACTTTTACACAAGATTTGATCTCTTCAGTTGGTATCAGAGCTATGTCCTGCTTTCAATTTTTCATTGTTAGAAAGAAAAAAAAAAGGGAAAAGTGGTGGGTGTTTTGTGCATTTTTTTTGGAAAATGTATGGTTTGTTTTTGCAAAATAGATGTCTTCGGAGCTTTGGCATTAGATTTACTGCAATTTACTTTGATTCAATAATGTAAGGGCCTATTGTTTTTAGGCAAATTGTTTGTAAATCGGGTAACATAAGTTTGTGTCAATCGTGGCATTTTTTGGCTGTGAAAATTTTAAAAAACAGAACAGATAATCGGAATTCGGAGTGCAGACCCGAGAGGATTTTGTGTAGAGTGTTGTTTGACCATCATCTTTTGTGCATCATAAAACTTTTGATTGTCATTGTTTGTGCGTCATGTATTTCCCTGGACAGAACAATTTTACTGGGCTATAAAGATACATAAATTGGCCAAAAATCAGGTTTTGGAGCCCTGTGAAGTTGGTTCCATATTAATTACATTCTTTAATTATTAAAATTATTGTAATTTTATTTATTTTCTATATTTTAGGATGTCAAATTTCGGTGTATTATTGTTGTATAGTTTAATTGTTAGAAAGCAAGACAGAAAAATGGTGGATGTTTTATGTACTTTTCTAGAAAATGTATGGATGGTTTTTGCATAATAGATGTTTTTGGACTTTTGACATTAAATTTACTGCAATTTATTTGATTCGATCGATATAACAGCCCATTGTTTGTAGGCAAATCGTTTGTAAATCGGGTAATGTAAGTTTGTGTCAATCGTGGCATTTTTTGGCTGTGAAAAATTTCAAAAACATAGCAGAAAATTGGAATTCAGAGTGCAGACCCGAGAGAATTTTATGCAGAGTACTGTCTGACTGTCATCTTTTGTCCGTCTAAAAACATTTGACTGTCATTGTATATTGTTTGTGCGTGATGTATTTCCCTGCACTGAGCAGTTTTTCTGGGCTATAAAGATAAGAAAATTGGCCAAAAATTAGGGTTTTGGAGCCTAATTCGAGAAGTTGTTGCTATATTAATTACATTCTTTAGGAAATATTAAAATTATTGTAATTTTATTTATTTTCTATATTTTAGGATGTCAAAATTTCAGTCTGTTATGGCTGTATAGTTTAATAATGGTATGTCTTGCTTTCAATTTTTTATGCACTTTTCTTGAAAATGTTTGGATGGTTTTTGCATAATAGATGTTTTCGGAGTTTTGACATTAGATTTACTATAATACTTTGATTCGATCAATGTAAGGGCCCGTCGGGCTATGAAAAATTTCAAAAACAGAGCAGAAAATTGAAATTCGGAGTTCAAACCCGAGGGGATTATGTGCAGAGTGCTGTTTGACTGTCATCTTTTGCGTGTCATAAAAATATTCGATTGTCATTGTTTCTGTATCATGTATTTCCCTGGACAGAGTAGCTTTTCTGGGCTGTAAAGATATAGAAATTGGCAAGAAAAAAAAAAAAAAAAAAAAGGAGTTTTGGAGCCCTAACTCGGGAAGTTGTTGCTATATTAATTACATTCTTTAGGAAATATTAAAATTATTAAAATTTTATTTATTTTCTATATTTTAGGATGTCAAAATTTTGGTCTATTACTGTTGTATAATTTAATAATGCATGTGATGTATGTTTTAAATTATATCAATTATATATTGCATAAAGTATGCTATATAGTTTAAAATCCTACCATAAGTTAAGCATAATCATACATCATATTTAACTATAATTGTTATATTTAAAGTTTAAGTTATATTTAAAAGTATGTACATGCATGATGTATACTATATAGTTTGCGTTATTATAATATAGTTTGTATATTATAATGTTTTAATGAATGATTAAAAACATCTATACTATATAGTTTTCATCAATATTAATATAATAGTTATATTGTGAATGTTAATAGAAGTAAAATGCATATAATAAGGTTTAAATTCATTATTCTTAATATAAGAGTTATATTACATGATTAAAGAATAATGAAAATTAAACAAATTATGCATGATGCATAACATTACCTAGTTTAAATATAATTGTTATATTGGTAATATCTTTAGATGCATGTTATAGGTTTTAGTTTCATTAATTATATAAAAGTTATATGACATAGAAATTAAACTTTATAATAAAGAGTTACATGCAAACATAAGGTTTTAATTCATGATTTTCAAAAGGTTAAAAATTTGAAAATTAAAACTTTATAATAAAATATTTCTAATAAAGATTAGATGTTAGGTTTAATCTTTTTTTAATAGGATTAAAAAGAGTTAACAAAAGATAAAATTTTTAAAATAGTTTGGCTATAAGGGGCTTATGTCTAAGGAAGGTTCTGCCCAAGGTTGGGGTACTTAAACTGATCATAAGAGAACATCCCGACCTGAGAACCGACTTGAAAGGTGAATTAGTCAGGATCTTATAAGCATGTAATAAAGTTGATAGTTTATTGAAGTGTTTAATAAATTTGACCTTATTGTTAAACTATCCAATATAAATGTTATATTGGGACAATTAACAAATACTTAGATCAATAACTTAGCCTAAGTTTACCTAAGAATGCACCCTAGGTTTTAAAATACTTATTAGGAGGGGAAAATGTATATGATATGTCATTTTTCTTCTCACACTCTCCTGAAAAATTCATAGCATGATCTATGCTGGACCTCGTGGCAACTTGGAAGTGTCCTTTTTTCGAAAAATGTTTGCGTAGGTCAATATCTAGGTAAATGAAGAAAGTATTTATAGTAAGTGAGAGAAGGACGCGTGTCAACATATCTATGGTTTTCTTCATTAGTTTGCATTGAGACTTTATACTCGGCCTTGTGGCACCCTAGAAGTGTTCTCCCTTTGGAAAGTTTTAGTATGGAATCAATATCAAGGCAAACTCCAAAAATGGCTAGGATCGTTTTAGTTTTTGCTCCAATTTACTCTTCCCTTTGACAGGCTAATTGGGGTAGAACTCTAGTAACTAAAATGAAGAGTTATACTCACAATAAATTATTCAGGAAGTTAATAATTTCTTACCAAAATAATGGTAACTAGTTGTTATAGGAATAAGAGTTATTTGAGTGTAATAATTAGTTGAGAACGTCTTAATTTAATGAAGAGGTAGCTGATTGCCCTTCAATGGCTTTTATCTTAACTTACTAAAGCATCATTGCAAAAATTTAAACGTTTTAGGGTACATTAAAATTTTTTGTTAAAATTTGATTGGATTCAAATAGTTATGCATGTACTAATTTAGATAATTTTGTTTATATCAGCAATCTTGAAATGGCAAGCGCTATAATTAGTTTACTAAGAGACGACAAATTAACCGATAAAAAGTATCAGCAACAAGGTGTATGGAATATCAACAACCTGGTTCTAATACCAATTGAAGGAACTCTTAAACAAGAGAATCCATGAGCGGAAGCAGATCTTTCCGATTTGATTGTGACAGAATTACCACACATACATTCGAACAAATAGATATGCATTGTAACACTAATTACAGGCATGCTTGAACAAATAAAATACAAAAGACTGAGTAAACGTACCAGTTGAAGAAAATATTCACTCAAACTCAGTCCAGTGGAAGCATTCTCCTCTACGCTTCTTATCGCCCAGCAAACAGTCGACTAACAGCACTACGGTCGTCTACACGAACGGCAGTGCACGAATCAATAGCAACCAGAGATGATACCATCACTTGAAGCCCTCGATATTCTCGGAGTGAGAATCCAAAGGGTGGACTTTGATGGAATTGGTAGAGGAAAAGGAGGAAAAGACGATCGCATAGTACAAATAAGCAAATGGGAGATAGTGAAGACTATCGTATAGTCGGGTGCTTGTAGTTTAGAAAAAGGTACACGATCGTGTAGGTTTAGCTAAACGATCGTCTAGCAGATGGTAAACGATCGTTTAGGTTTGTTCGGTGCGCTAAGTGATCGTATAGAAAAAGTAAGTGATCGTATAGAAATCGCGGTCGATCGTTTAGTGCACGGGTGTGCGATCGTTTAGGAAGGTGGACACTACCGTATAGGCTCTCAACGCTATGCGATCGTATAGGTTCACACCGTGAGCGATTTTCTTGCGTTCTTTTTTGTGTCTCACAAAAATGAAAACAATTTTCATTTTATTCTTCAGTTACAAGAACTGAATTCAAACTTCCCACTTTTGCACGATTCTAGAGAATTACTCAGCCAATCATATTATATTCTTAACCTATAGTTTGATATCATATATCTACTATAGTATTTTCTTCTCTACTTGATATAAATCATATTTATATCCAATTTCCTCCAAAATAATGTATCTTATACATTTAGTCAATTATATCACATATAATTAATTAGTTAAATTATATCATATATAATCGAACTCCCTCTTGTCAATTTAAACATTTCAAACTAATCCAAAAACTAATTCTCAACTTTATCCAAGTTACCAAGGGGACCTTATGGACCTATGGCTCGAAGCTCCAATGGTACATAAATAGCTGACTAAACTCTCTAGTCACGAGATCCACCATCCGTTAACTACCAGGCATTTCACTAAAGACCAACAACTAAACTCTTCCTATCTTAGATATATTTATGTGTCCATCAGATATAACCAATCATGAGTACGATGACCCTTCACAGATGCTCGTAAGTACAGTTGGGTCAATTTACCATTTTTCCTATGTAGTTACATCTCACTCCTTAAGTACCACTGATCCCTCTAATGAACAATACAACATAGTCTAACTATGTGAACACCTCTCGGGCCAAAAGAAGGGGTGTGGCACCAGATTATTCAAGCCTTGGAATCAGGCTTTAAGGGAGTTATCTATCTACTTACCCCTGCATCGGGGAAGGAGTGAATTCCATCTTGTGTAGCTGAGTTCCCAGCTACCAAATCAGATGAATCCCCAAAGTGGTAGGTTTTAGTCGGCGACCTGGCCACTCGCACCCATGCAAATCAAAGGATCGCCCTCAATGGTAGGAGTTCCCAACTCACTCAGGATTGAGGTCATGTTACCTATGGTTATCTTAGTGAAGCGAAGCCTTTGTCATGACCGGTGTTATATAACAAGACGTTAACACTTCGTGGTTAGGTCTTATACAAACTCTTTGTATAGGACGCCCCGCTCGTATGTCTCCTACATGAATGATCAGGATCAACCATCTGTGACAAGTCACAATACTTATAACCATTCCACAAAGTGGGCCACATCCGTAGCGTTACCAGGATAAGGTTTCCCTTCTATATCCATATACTACAGACCATTTTGGTTATCACTTAAGACATGATCCACTTGTATGTCACCACATACATGCTTAAGTTACATCCTGATAAACGGGGATTTTAGGTTTATTGGTTTGTGGTAAAGCAAATAAAACATTCAACTGAACAAAAGCAAGAAGTGAAGTAAAATATCATATATTATACATCACAAACATTTGTACAAACTGTTTACAAACTACAGGACACAAGACTTTAGAGAATCAACCCCAACATATAGAGTATAAGGTTGAAGTTGAAATTTTGTTAGGTAAAACTATGAAACATTTCGATCAGATCGAGGCAGAAAGTATATGGATTTAAGGTTCCAGAACTTTTTGATAGAACATGGAATCTCATTTCAACTCTTGGCATTTGCTATACCTTAACAAAATGGTATATCAGAAAGGAGAAATGGAACCTTGTTAGAAATGAAACATTGACTATCACTAACTACACTAAGGACCGACAAATACACTCTTCGCACTGTAGATATATTTCTGTGTCCATAGATATAACCAATCAACAGTAAGTTGAACCTTCACAAATTGCTCGTAACTATAGCTAGGTCAAATTACCGTTTTACCCCTGTATTTACATTTCACTCCTTGAGTACCACTGTTTCCTCTAATGAACAATTAGTTATAGTTCAACTATAAACTAAACCCCTCTCTGGTGAGTAAGAGGGTGAGGCACCTTATTGTTCAAGACCCATAATCTGTCCTTCAAGAAGCAATTCTTCTACTTACTCTATGACTAAAAATGAGTAAATTTCATCTTATGTAGTTTTAATCCCAGTTTCCTAGTCAGATAAATTTCCAAAATGGTAGGCATATTTAGTAGGCAAATTTGTCCATTCTCACCCATACAAATCAAAGAATCGCCCTTAGGCAAGAGTTCACAACTCACTCAGGATTAAGGTCATGTTATCTATGGTCATGCCATTGAAATGTAAATCTCTTCAAGTAACAGTGTTATAAAGAGAATCTGATCATTTCGTGGCTCGATTCTATATAAACTCCTTGTATAGGATACGCTCACTCATATATCTGCACATGAATGATTAGTATCAGATCATTTGTAAGACTTTACTACTATTATAACAATTGAAAAGTGGGCCATATCCGTAGTGTTACTAGGATAAGGTACTCATCCTTATCCACATACTACAGACCATTCAGGTGATTACTCAAGCATGATCCACTTATATGTCTACCACATACATGTTTAATTTACATTAAATAACCTTGGATCTTAATTTATTGGATTTATGTTAATGCAGACTAAATTTTAAATAAAATAACACTTTATTTATTAAATAAATAATTTATGTACAAAAAATTTACAAACTATGAAATCCAAGAGATTTTAGGGCATCAACCCCAACAATACAAACCTTTAAGGCTAAACTAGTGGCAAAAGGTTTTACCTAGGTTGAAGGAGTTGACTATGAGGAAACTTTCTCACTTGTTGCATGCTTAAATCTATTTGCATTCTCTTATCCATTCCACATATTATGAGTATAAAATATGACAAATGGATGTCAAGACTGCCTTTTTGAATGACAATCTTGATGAGACTATCTACATGATCCAACCAGAGGGATTCATTGCAAGGTCAAGAGCAAAAGGTTTGCAAGTTTAATCGGTCTCTTTATGGACTAAAACAAGCATCTAGATCTTGGAATATAATACTGTGAAAAAATCTTATGGCTTTTATCAGAATGTTGACAAACCTTGTGTCTATAAGAAAATTGTGAACAGTTTGGTAGCTTTCCAAGTTTTATATGTGGATGATATCCTACTCATTAGGAATGATGTAGGTTTTCTCTACTGACGTTAAGAAATAGTTGGCTGCTCAATTTCAAATGAAAGATTTGAGAGAAGCACAATTTGTTCTTGAGATCCAAATTATCAAGGATCATAAGAACAAAACGTTGGCCTTGTCTCATACATCGTATATTGACAAGATGCTTGTTAGATATTCAATGTAGAATTTCAAGAAGGGTTTATTACCTTTCAGGCATGAAATTATCTTGTTTAAGAAATAGTGTCCTAAGAAACCTCAAGAAGTTGAGAAGATGAGACGGATTCCCTATGCATCCGTAATTGGTAGCCTTATGTTGTGTACTAGGCTAGACATTTGCTATGTAGTTGGGATTGTCAGTAGATATTAATCCAATCCAGGATTTGATCACTACACTGCAGTTAAGACAATCCTTAAGTATCTTTGGATAGCAAAGGACTATATGCTTGTGTATGGTGCTAAGGATTTGATCCTTAAGGATACCCCTTAAGGATTCTAGTAAATCCACATTAGGATCAGTGTTCACTCTTAATGAAGTAGCTATAGTATGACGAAGTGTCAAGCAAGGTTGTACTGCTGACTAAACCTTGGAGGCTGAGTACGTAGCTGCTTTGAGGCTGCTAAGGAAGTAGTCTGGCTCAGGAAGTTTTTGACTAATTGGGATAATAGTGGTGTTGTGGTAAATTCCAAGGAGCCCAGAAGCCACAAGAGAGGAAAGCATATAAAGTGTAAATACCATTTAATACAGAAGATTGTGCAACGAGGAGACATGATCGTCACGAAGATTTCTTTATAATAAAAGATTGTTGATCCATTTACAATAGCTCTCACGGCTAAGGTTTTTTAGGGTCTTATGGAGAGTCTAGGTCTACTAGATATGCATCATTTGGTCTAGGGCAAGTGAGAGATATATATGTTGGGGTTGATATCCTAAATCTCGTGGTCGTGTAGTTTGTAATTGTATTGTACAAACATGTTATTTCATTAACCCAAAAAAATCAATAAACTACAATTCAAGGTTAACTTTTATAACTTAAACATGTATGTGGAGACATATAGGTGGATCATGTTTAAGTGATAACCTAAATGGTCTGAAGTAGATGAATAAGGTTGAGAACCTTATTCTGGTGACACTACGAATACGACTTGCTTTATAGTTGTTACAATTGTTGTAAATTGTTACAAATGATCTGATCATTCATCTGGAGACATGTGAACGAGGGTATTTTATACAAAGAGTTTCTATGAGACCGGACCATGAAATGAATAGTTTCTCTATATAACATCGTTGCTAGAAGAGACTTACATTTTACCAGGATGACCAAAGGTGACTTGACTTGAATCCTGAATGAGTGAACTCCTACCTATGGAGTCGTTTCTTTGATCTGCATGGGTGAGAGTGGACAGTTTCGTCGATTCAATAAGCCTACCATTTTGGGTATTCGTCTGATTGAGGAGCTGGGAACGTAGCTACATAAGAAGAAATTCACTTCTTCCCTACTATTAGGGTGAGTAGATAAATTGCTCCTTTAAGGTTTAATTTTGGGGTTTGGACAATATGACACCACACCCTCTCTTGGCTCGAGAGGGGTTTGGTTATAGTTGGACTATAACTAATTGTTCGTTAGAGGGATTAGTAGTACCTAAGAAGTTAGATGTAACTATAAGGGCAAAAAGGTAATTTTGGTCTAGTTGTAATTACGAGCAATTTGTGAAAGATCAATGCACCATTGATTGGTTATATCCAATGGACAAAAAAATATATCTATAGTACGAAAAGTGCATTTGTTGGTCTTTAGTGATTTTACCAGCAGTTAATGAAAGTTGAATAATTTAATTAAAAAGTTTAATTAATTAATCAAATACCATAGGAGTTTCAATCTATAGGTCCATAAGATCTTCTTAGTAGCTCAATAAGGATTAGTGGAAATCAAATTAATTTTTATTAATTTGAATTGTTCAAATTACTAAAGGGAATTAATTATATAAGATATAATTAATAAAATGTATGTGATGCATTATAATATAAAGTTTCATTTTAGAGAAGTAAATATTTGAATATGATTTAAATATTAATGAGATTCATATTATAAACTATAGGTTAACATTTATGTGAATATGATTCATATTAAATATTATAGGTTTAATGAGAGAATAATAAACAATAGGTTATCTTATATGTGTTATAATATAAACTATCGGTTATGTGTTATATTAGATATAACATATGGTTATATATATAAAATTAATTTTAATTCAAAAATTTAGTTTTTGGGAGGGAGATTAATGGATAACCACCCCTTCCCCTCTTTCTTTCATTGAACGTGGGTTAAGGCAGAGGTTTTGATATAGATCATCTGCCTTTTTCTGTATACACACAAAAGAAATTATGAGTTTTTGCTCTCTATGATTTTTTGCTTTCAAATAAAATACTCTCCCTCACCAAAAATTAATCCCAGCAAGCCCACATAACTTTGCTTGATTCTCAACCTTGAAAATAATAAGGATTTGCTAGTGGTGGTGTCCATTCTTCAAAGTTTGTTTGTTGTGTTCGTGAGTTCGAAGGAAGAGGAGAGTGTTTGTGACCTTTGCTGTCATTGGAGAGGATTCGCGAAGATTTGGTCTTCAAGGTTAAGTTGTTTTTATTCTTTTTTTCTTCTCCAACTACAACAACATGTTTACAGTAATTTGTGTTTATAATAGGTTTTCCTCCTCTGTATTTTATGTTCTATAAAATTAAAATTAGGACTTCGATCTTTTCGTTGTGAGTATTCATGTACTCTTTCGATTGGTATCAAAGCACGGTTGAGTCTCAATTTTCTTCTTCGAACCTTTAATTTGGAGTTATGGTGGGTGTAGATTTTTATTTTGAATATATGTTCTGTGATTTGCACTTTGGATGTTTTCGAGATTGGCTTTTAGATTCTGTTGCTTTAATTTTGATTCGGTATGTAAGGACCAATTATTTTTTGGTGTAATTTAATTGCTATCAAGTATGTAATTTGTGTCTAGGTCACTCATGATCAAGTTCCAGCTTCGATTTGGTGGAAAACAGAGCAAAATTGGAGTGTTTTTGTTAATACGGGCGAGCATAAAAATCTTTCTGCCTTAGAGCGTAAGGCTATAGCATAATTACACTTGCCTTATGCTTACTGCGTAGAGCATCGTGACGCTGTATGATAGCTTAGCATTATGCTACGACAAACAAAAAGTCAGTGTAGCATGCTGCTATCGAGCGTCATTACACTTTGAACGTGAGGTGCTGAATGCGAGAACCAGTCCAGACTGACAGTTCGAGCTTCCTAGGCAGTTCAAACAGTGGTTTTCTTCAATTTTTAATAATTAGGTTTTTTTGTTTATTTTGCATTAATTAAATTAATATAAGGTATTATATTAATTTAATTAATGTTTTAGGAAGTCAATCTTAGTCCAAATGTTGTTATTAATTATGCTTAAGAAGTATGGTTATTTTCCTATTATATGTCATATTGTATGTCATATAAAAAAAATCCCACCATAGAATAAACATTTATTCATGATCTTTTTAATATAAATGTTATATTATAAAGTTGCATGATTCATTAAGCATGCTCATGCATCATATTATATAAATGTTATAAAGTATGATTGCATGCATAAATAACATTTTCATGCATCATTTATATTATAAATATTATAATATATAGTTTAGATGTATGGACGGATGTTGTTTATTTTTCATTATCTTATTATGTAATTATTATGTAATTATTATATATGTAACATAATAAAAAAGGAAATGCATGACGCATGACACCACTTTAGTAAATTATAATTGTTATAATTTTTAAAGTATGTCATTAGATGCATGGTTAGGTTTTAATTGCTTCATTTAATCTTTATAATTTTTACAAGTTAAATGAAATTAGAATTAAAATCTATAATAAAGAGTTGCATGCTAACATAGGTTAAATCGATGTTAAATAGTTTAAAATTGGATTTACATTAGACCTATGTTCATAAAGTTTCTAATAAGATTAGAAAAATGTTTAATCTTTTCAATTAAGTTTAATAGGATTAATTGGATTTGCATAAAAGATTAAATTTATAACAAATTTATCTATAAAGGACCTTTGTCTTAGGATGGTTCTATCTAGACTTGGGTATTTAAGTTGATAAAAACGAAAAACTCCTACATAGGAAGAACCGACTTTGAAGGCGAATTAGATAAATTTGTTATAAGCATGCAATGAGTGATTAGTGTTTATTAAAGTGTTTAATGGACATAAATCAATGTTGTTAAACTATTCAAAGTAAATGTTACAGTGGGCAAAGTTAACAAACCCTTAGTAAAAATTATTAGTTGATTTTTTTCTAAGAAATCAACCTAGGTAAAACACTTAGTAGGAGAAAAATGGGGTATATGATACTTCATTTTTTTCCTTTCACGTTTCTCCCTAAAAGTTCACCATGATATCTATGCTCGGCCTGAGGCACCTTTGCTTGTGTCTCCTACAGGTGGTGTTTGCATAGGTCAATAACAAGGTTAATGGAGAGAGTGTTTATAGTAAGTGGGAGAGAGATGTGTGTCAACACATCCCACGGTTCTCTTCATTAGTTTGTTAGTAAACATTCATGCTCAGTCTCGAGACACCTTTGCTTGTGTCCTCCTACGAATGATGTTTGCATGAATTTTTACTCAAACTCCAAAAATGGATAGGATTGCTTTAATTTTTGTCCCAATCGGTTCTTCCCTACGGTTGGCTCATTGGGTCGGAACTCTAGAATCTAAAATAAGGGGTTACACTTACGAGAAAATATTAAATAAGTTTAACAATTTCTGAACCAAACAATGGTGACTAATAATTATAGGAAAAGAATTATCTTGGTGTAATTATTAGTTGAGAGTATCTCAACTTAGTGAAAAGGTAACTGATTACCCTAAGATGGCTTTTACCTTGTCCCACTGTCTTTATAAAATTAATTTTACAAATTGATTCAATGATTTTTTGCTTATATATTTAGATGTATAATTCTGTAAAGATGAGTAAGAATTTTGAACTTAGTATTACTTAATTATCAATACATTTAAAATTCTATATATGTGAAGGTTAAATTATAAATTTAGTCCCTAAACTTTGAAAATTATTATTAATAAATTCTAATCTTTCAATTTTTGACTCTAGTCCTAAAAATATCTAATAAACCTATAAGCTTCAATTTTATATCTAATAGATCACAAAAATATTTAAAATATTTAAAAATTAACTATTTTATAAGGAAAAAATAGTTTATCTAATTAAACCTTAAATTTTAAATTTGGTAGTTGATAGAGAAATTAATTTTAAAAAGATATCTAATTTTACCTATTAAGTAAAAAGTTAAATTTAACCTCTAATATGAAATTTAATTTTTTAACATTTTAGAATATGTAAAAGAACTATTTGATGCATAATTGATATTTTAAAAATTGAGAATTCATCGACCTACTCAACCTTCTTTAAAGTTTAGAACAAACCTACAAATTTATGGACTAAACTTTTAATTTTATACACATTTGTGCCCCTGACATGTTCTTGATCCACCACTGCTACTTATTATTATATAGAAATTGATAGTAACAGCCTCTATATATATATATAATTGTGTTGCCGCTTAACTTGCATTTATTTTTCTAAATTGCTTATATTTAAATTTTTTTAAGAAACTACTTTTAATCGTAATGAAATTTCATTGATAGAACAATTATAATGGGTTAGAATCGCAAAAGTAATTGAATTGTTTTTTATTATTTTTACTCAAAATTATGAATTTGCCACATTTAATGTTATTGTTACCATTATCGTGATTGCTCACCATAACTGGTAATAGTAACAGTAAGAATAACAGTAAATGCGACTATTCATATTTTTCATACTATAAAAATACACTAATGATACTGGTAACGTAATTTCGAAACACAAACCAAATGATCACACCTCGATCATCAATTAGTTTGCGTTTTTTAATTTACAAATTGGGTAGTGAGTCCCACGTGTCAGTACAACTACGAAAAATATAGTAAACAATGTAATTCATCGAAGCACACTTATTAGATTACCATTAATTTATTACTTTTCAAACGGGTAAATATGACCTTAATTATAATAAAACAAAAATCCTTTGACCACATGGAAGAAGAAAAAATAAAGGAAATAAAAGCAAAGAGTTTATCAGGGTCCTTAATAAACCGTTACCCGCTTTAACAGCTAAACCAACAAACCAACAATTCCTAATGTCCTTTCTGTGAAATCCGTTTCACTCTCTCATTTCTTCCCTTTGTTTCGAAATCCTTACACTTTGTTCTTACAAAATTCATTACTATAATCAATCCTCCATTAGTCTTCTTTCCTTTCTACTACCTGAAAAAATCAATCTCATTCTTCATGTCTCGAATTGAACCCATGGTTCCCGATTCTTGCTGTATCTCCCCTCGCTTTCGCAGCAACAGTTTTCGCCGGTCTTTTCGTTACAAGAAGCTTCCGCCGCAGCTCATCCGCCTCTCCGTCTTAAAATTGGACGGCTCGTCCTTCGGTAACTTGTTCCCCCCTTTTCTATTATTTTTGCCCTCGATCTGATCGCAAATCTGGATGTTCTGCCCATCAATGTGTTTATTTAATTGATTCATAGAGGTGCAAGTTGCAAGGACGGCGACGGTGGCGGCGGTTAGAGACGCGGTGGAGAGTGTTTTCTGTGGAATGTCGATGAATAAAGAAGATGACAAAATTTCATGGTACGTTGTTGGGGATTTGGAATACTGAACTCCGCATATTAATGTATTATATGTTGAATTGGAAACTGAGATTTATAAAACTGCGTTCGATTAATTGTTTCTTTGGTTTCAATTGTAGGCCACATGTGTGGGGTCATTTTTGCTTATGCTATAAACATTTCAAACTCATTGACGACAAATCACGAATCAAACATTTTGGAATTAGGGATGGTGATCAGGTATTCCCTCCAAACATTGTCTAATCACCATTTAGTTCTTAATTTCTGTAATCGCAATAGGATTCCATTAATAGATTAATCGTAATGGATCAAAATCATATAGGATTGTTTTGGATCACATCCACTTAAAATTATAAATGTCACATTTTAGTGTTACCGTTATCGGTAACAATAAATGTGACATATTCATATTTCTTGTATTAATTGTAAGGTAATGATAACATAATTTCGAAACGCAAACGGATTGATTACTATCAGTTTGCATTTTGTTATTACAGATCGGGAAGTAGGTCCCACGTGTAATTACATAATACAAGGTAAACAATAACAAACATAATTCGGCCACTTTTTAGATTACCATTTATTTATCACTTTTCCCCTTGTATAAAACATGAGCTCAAATGGATTTCTTTATCCACTTGTTTCATGTATGAAATAGGGGTGTTTAAAAAACTCGATGACCCGAAAAAATCGATCAACCCAACCCAACCCGTGCGGTTTGGGTTGGGTTCAAATAAATGAAAATTTTATGGGTTGGGTTTGTTCATAGGTCCACCTAATATAACCTAAATTAACCCGAATTTATTATTAACTTTAAAATATATTCTTTTATTATTTATAATACAATTATTTATACTTATATTGATTTTAATTTTATTTAATTCTAATATTTTTAAAATAATTTATTCTTCAACAACTCTTAAAAATAGTTTTTTTACACTTTAGAAAGAAAATTTTCACCGTATAAATTAAAATTGAGTTGTTAATCTTAATTAAATTAGATTTTTACATATTTACGTTTTGGTTTCTTTATAAAACAAAATTTTAAATAAATGATCCGATTAACCCGAATCAACCCAACCCAACCCAAATATTTCATAGTCTGGTTGGGTTGGGTTCATTTTTTAATAAGGGTTATTTTAGTTGAAAAAATTCACAATCCGAACAATTGGATTGGGTCTAAAAAGTTTTTCAACCCAACTCAACCTAACCCATGAACACCTTTATGAAAGATGAAAACTATTAGAGAAAAAGAAGCACAATCTTCATAAAGCAAATAGTTACGAAATGAGACTGATATTTCTCGGTTTCTCTTGTTTGTGACATTGAGTCTTCTGGTATTGTATTTAATCAAGTAATTAACGAGTTGTATGTTCCTTCATGCAGCTGTATTTTGTGAACCGTGTAGCTTAATTTGTGGCAAGAATCTGCGGATTTGAGATGTCTCATAAAAGAGAATAAATAGATACAGAGAAATATAGGTGAGTTGAAGAGTTGAACGGCTTCTGGTATAAAGTGGCCAGAAGGTTTTGGTCTTGAATTATTATTATAAATTGGTCAGATGGGTCTTTTTCTTCTATTTTCTTGATGTAAAATTACAAGTTTTGGTGTATATATATTCAGGATAAAGTTCATTTCATTTGTGCCACTGAACACTGCACTTTCATTTCTTTCAATCCGTAAATATAGTCCATTAGAAGATCAGTCTCTAAGGTACTCAAATTGCTTAAAGAAGAGAAAAACAAAAGGAAGAATGGCGAAAAACATCCCTAGCATTCGTTTATCAACCATTTCGTTTTTTTTTTAATTAGATCTATTTCTATCCCATTTTTACAATGTTTTGCATATTCCTTAAATACAATGGTTGAATTCTTAGCCAATTTCTAAAAACAAAAACAACTTTTTAAAAACTATTATTTTAGTTTTCAAATTTTGGCTTGGTTTTTTAAATTATTGGTAAAAAGTAGATAATAAAGGAAAAAATTTGGAGGTAAAAGTATATCTATAGACATAATTTTCAAAAACAAAAACAAAAAACAAAATGGTTATAAAATGGAGCTTACGTGATCTAAATTCACACTTTTGTTTGTTTTTAATCTCAATGATGAATGCATTGTCTCATCTAACTTATAACTTGGTGGATGTAAGAAACTATTTGGTTTGAAATGGCTTTCGAAGTTATATATATATAGAAAAGGCTCAACAAAGGCATATATGTTTATTTTGAATGATTAAAATTTAAAAGTATTTTTGGAGTGATTTTGAAAATGATAAAAATGATTTTAATAATTTAAGAATTACTTCCAAACATGTCACTAATACAATCTAAAAAGTTGTTTTGTTTTTTAAAATTTGAGTTTGAGGGAATTTCATTTAGGGCATGTTTACCAAATCGTAATGAAAATTGGTATATTCAGAATGAGATTTCATTGATGGATGAATCATAATAGGTTTGAATTGCAAATATAATTGGATTGCTTTTGACCATGTTTACTTAGAATTATGAAATTGTCACATTTTACTATTGTCGTTATCATTATCATTAGCGCTTGATCCTAACGGTAACCGTAAAGGTAATGGTAAAGTTAACAATAAATGTGTGAAAAATTCATAATTTTGATACTGTAACAATATCTGTAACAGTAAAGATAGTAGTCCCACGTAATTTTTAATCACAATGAGATTGAGTATCCTTTATTCTTCAATTAGTTTCCACGATTTGATTACAAATTTCAAGACAGACCCCACATCTCATTAGGATTACGAAAAGCAAGTAAACAACCACAAAAGTAATCAACTAGGACCCACTTTTTACATGGACCACCTTTCAACTGTGCGATAAACATAGCCTTAATTGAAATCATAGAGTTATTTTTCTAGGGTAATTGCATTAATAGCACTTTTAGAGATAATAATTTAGTGTATTGCAACATTTTAAAGAAGTGTAAATATAACAAAATCTATTCCTTATAGAACCTTCTAGTAATATGATCTATCATTGATAAAAGTAAAATCTAACTTTTTCTTTTGTATTATACTATATCTACAAATACTTTAGATCTAATCACTATATTTGTAAATATTCCTTTTATATACATATAACTAGTGCCGTCCAATAGATTATTGAAATGTGCGGGAAAATAATTTAAAAAAATTTGCTCTAATACTATATTTATACCGACACTATACTAAAAAAATAATAAAGTTAGATCTATAAAATTTTGATGATTTAATATTTTATTGCTTAAAGAAAACAAAGCTTCAAAACTTTTAATTTTCAGACATGAATCAGAATCGGCATGACTGACCACCCAACTTCTCCTTTCCTCTTGAAGATTGTGGTAAAGATTTCAATTACATGGTTTCTAAGATCTTTGAAACAATGATTGATGGAATAATTAAAGCTAAGATAAGATTCGTTTATAAATCTATTGTAATGGGCCACATTAAAGAAATAAACATGATTAGAAGCATCTTTGTATAAAGTTAATATTCTTGATTGATGATTGATAAAAGAACGGTGGTAACATACCTGAGAAACGATGCACAAAAAACTGATTGCACATACTAAGAATGGAATTCCTCATAGAAAGGAAAGCTTAATATTTTCCCATAAATGTTTAAGAAAGATACAATGAAAGCGACTGCAAATATGACGACCTTGGAAATGAGAGATCTTGTCTAGCTAAAGTTTTCAATCACTTACAAGGTAATGCAGACCTACAAGGGAAGATCCAATATTTCCTCTCCTATTCTTCCTCTGGTTCTGGCAAATACTTCAATAGAATAGGAAGCTAAATGTCACAATCGCTCTTTCGAAAGCTTCTCTTAGCGATTGTGCGGCACTTGTTCCCGCTCACGAACAAGCCAACCAACTCGAATACGGACTGCCGATGGCACACCGAGTGCCTCTTGCAACCTCCAATCCCATTTTTAGGGAAAATGGTTTTAGAAAAAGGTTTAGAGAAAAGGTTTTCGTAAGAAGATTTGAGAGTGTGTATAAAGAAAGAAAGATTGTAGTAGACTAGAAAGCAATAAGCAACAACAACGGCTTTATAGAGTACTACTCCGGGTATGAAAGATCTGAACAAAAAGCCAACTGGCACCCTTGCATATGCAAAAGGGCGAGTGGTCACTTACAATGAAAATGTAAAGAAAGCAAGCTAACTAAACTAATACAATAGAAATGAGAGATCTTGTCTGGAGCTAAAGTTTTCAATCACTTACAAGGTAATGCAGACCTACAAGGGAAGATCCAATATTTCCTCTCCTATTGACTTCTTCTCTGGTTCATATGGCAAATACTTCAATAGAATAGGAAGCTAAACAGCTAAGCTGAGTCATACCTAACAACTCGTCTGACTGTTTCCGACGCTCTGCCAATTCGGGCGGGGCCATCTGATATGCCTTCCTGGCAGGCGGCTTTGCCCCTGGCAACAACTCAACCTCATGGTCAATCCCCCTTCGTGGGGGTAGGGACTTGGGCAAGCTTTTCGGCATGACGTCCCGATACTCTTCCAAGACAAATAGATCGTCTTGGGGGATCTCCTCTTCAATGGACTCAACCGATTCTACCGGGATGGTCATGAACGTGGGTTCGTCATGGGCCGGGCCCCTCTTCAATTGGAGGGCTGAGATCATTCTCACTCCATTTGGCCACTTGATACTGGCTTGGACTACGGTCGGTGTAGATCCGGTAATGACTAAGCATTTGGCGAGGGGCACTGGTATGACTTTATGTTCAAGTAGGAATTCCATCCCCAGTACCACATCGAAATCATCCATCTTGACAATCACGAAGTCGACGAGGCCCTTCCAGTCTCCTAACTTTATCGGAGTTCTCTTCGCTATCCCCGAAATCGGTAGGGCTGCGGAATTCACAGCTTTCATCTTTCCTGGATCTCTTTCCCAATTCAAGTTCAGGCGGCGAGCTTCCGTTTCCGCCATGAAGTTATGGGTAGCCCCAGAGTCAACCATAGTGGTTTTGGTCGATCTTTGGTTGACCCAAGCGTCCACATACATGAGACCTTTCTCTAGTGGCTCCGTCGCCTTTCCCATATTCTTCTGGAGTGCAGACAGGAATTTCAATGCCCCCATCCTAGGATTCTCAATTTCTGCCGCTGGCTCGGTTACCGTTTCTTCTAGTTCAGCCTCGTCTCCGGAGGTAGAGGCTAATGTGGCTTGAAAAGCATTGAACGCAGTTTGATTTGGACATTCACGCGCCCTGTGTGGCCCTCTACATATGAAACAAGACAGGGGGCGATTGTAATTGTTATGCTGTTGTGGCGGCCCCCGCCAGTTGTTTCCTGATCTCGGTTGGGATGATTTACGGTCCCCTCCTGTGTTCTTGTCTCCTCCCCTAGGCCTGGGAGGGCTGGAACGGCTGTTTCTGTTTTCCTCATTTGAGGAAGTTGATTGCTTCCTCACATCTTGTGAGTCAGTGCTAAGGTCGTATAGTCGTTCAGCTGCCGCATAGGCAGAGGGGAGATTCTGTACTCTCTGTTCATATAGTTTTGCTTTCGCCCACGGTTTCAACCCCTCCACAAAGCAAAAGACCTTGTCTTTTTCGGACATATCTCGTATGTCCAACATGAGTCCTGCAAACTGTTTTACATAGTCCCTGATGTTACCTGTTTGCTTTAGCTCTCGGAGTTTTCGTCGAGCCAAGATCTCAACATTTTCAGGGAAGAACTGCGAACGAAGTTCTTGTTTCAGTCTATCCCAAGTATCAATAGTGCAACGTCCTTCTTGTATGTCTGTAAATCGTGATCTCCACCACAGTTTTGCATCTTCAATTAGATGCATCGTTGCTATTGTGACTTTCGACTCTTCAGTCACTGTGTTCGTCGCCTTGAAGTATTGCTCAAGGTCGAAGATAAAATTTTCCAGGGCTTTCGCTTCTCGCACCCCACAGAAGGGTTTGGTTCTGGGATTTTTATTCGGCTTACTGCCTGCGCCCCCAGGTGGGGCTTGGTTCCCTATCGGATGGTGAGATTCACCCTAGCACTCACATCCGCTATCTCGGCTCTGACGACATCCAGGGCCGATCGAAAGTCTTCAGATAGGTCGGTTACCATCTGAAGTATTGCTTTTTGGGAGCTGTCCAGCTCTTCGACACGCTCCTCTATGTGGGCAACAGAACCCGAGGAGCTATCGCCTCGTTCAAAGTTGTGGACCGTACTGTTTTGGTCTCGAGGGTCTCTACCCTCATCATTAATTCTCTGACGGGTAATCCGTCTAGGCGGCCCACCACCGCATCAATTCCATCGGCTTTCTCGGCAACTTCTTGTAGCCGAGTCTCAAGGAAACGAACATTATCTGGGACCTCTCTCAGGTAGAGCATTTGCTCTTCCATCTCTACCAATCTGTCCACATGGGACTTGTTCAGGTTCTTCGTCGCCGACATGATCACTGATCTTCCTTCTATAAGCCAACCTGGCTCTGATACCAACTGTCACAATCGCTCTTTCGGAAGCTTCTCTTAGCGATTGTGCGGCACTTGTTCCCGCTCACGAACAAGCCAACCAACTCGAATACGGACTGCCGATGGCACACCGAGTGCCTCTTGCAACCTCCAATCCCGTTTTTAGGGAAAATGGTTTTAGAAAACGGGTTTAGAGAAAAGGTTTTCATAAGAAGATTTGAGAGTGTGTATAAAGAAAGAAAGATTGTAGTAGACTAGAAAGCAATAAGCAACAACAACGACTTTATAGAGTACTACTCCGGGTATGAGGAAATGATGGTTAGTCTTATCCCCATATAATGCATTCTGAACAAAAAGCCAACTGGCGCCCTTACATATGCAAAAGGGCGAGTGGTCACTTACAATGAAAATGTAAAGAAAGCAAGCTAACTAAACTAATACAATACAGGACATGAAAATATGCTAGAAGGGGGTTGGATTGGGCATGCGGCCATGGGCAACAGGCACTGGACAAGCATGACCGTTACACTAAACACATGCTTTAGTTTGTAGTATTATCTAAACAAATCCGGTTAACCAATGCAAAGATTTCCGATCTTTGTTTACTTGTCATAATCAGAGAGGGATTTGGATTTGGAGACGGATATCACCTTACATGCTGCTTTCCAGTGTTCAATGGAGAAGCTCTGAAGCTTTGGGTGTAGGTTAGGCCTTCAGGTTTCTTTTTGCGCCTCCCTTGTGAAGATGAACGACAGTGAGACGTTAGGATGGCGAGGTCGTTGAGATCTTGTAGTGGAGTCAGAATCTTCACAACTTCGTCCATGGTTGGACGTAGTTTCGGGTCCCTGCTGAGGCAACTGCAAGCAAGCTGGGAGACCT
Organism: Benincasa hispida; assembly: GCF_027475165.1. NCBI lineage: Eukaryota > Viridiplantae > Streptophyta > Magnoliopsida > Cucurbitales > Cucurbitaceae > Benincasa > Benincasa hispida. The sequence goes on along the minus strand of NC_143479.1, from coordinate 23,599,217 downwards.
TCTGCACCCCTTTAATGGAATAGTTGAATTCCAAGCGGGGATCCACTATATGATATAGCTTTCTTTTATCAGCTAAATATGGCCGAGCCCATGAGACGAGGCTCTGTTCACCACTTGGACGTTTCTTGTCCATGGATCTTCTCCCTGTTACAATCTCGAGAAGCACAACACCGAAGCTATAAACATCATTCTTCGATGTCAGATGCCCTGTAATCAAACAAAAAAAAGTTGAAAGTTTTGTCAGATATCGATTATTACTGTCCTGAAAATTGCAAAATACGACATCTTTGGGCCACCACAGATATAAAATTAACAAGGAGAACAAAGAAAAGACAGGCACGAGCTGTGAAATCTATATCTGCTTGTACGTTTTGTTATGTTATGATAGGCATGAGAGATATATCACGCTTTCTAAATGGGATTGAAATGATCGAAAATGTTTTTTGTCTGGTCCTTGAACTTAACTAAGAGCTCATCATTTTTAAGATTTAGATGGCGACATAAGATATATTATCCATTCTTATCTAATCATTTGATAAAACTGCCTATAAAGTTCATCCAGCTACTAAAACTGCCATATCCTTTGGATCTTCGGAACAAAATCAAAGAGTCTGCATACAGAGATCCTGCAGCTATCCTTGCCAATCTAGAGAGGAGAACCTACTAACAACTCCTAAATTAACAGTAAGTTGATAGTTACACTTCCAGCAAGCGATTGACTATGTCATTTCTACATTATTTAAGATGAATTCTCGATTTCGACTACAATTTCTCCACAATGGCTTGCATAAATGATTTAGTATAAAGAGGTTTCATATAGTTAAAACATTTTCTACAGAAATCTACCTGTCATTACATATTCAGGAGCAGCATAGCCATATGTCCCAATTACCCTGGTAGAAACATGTGTTTTGTCTCCTTGAGGCCCTGCTTTTGCAAAACCAAAATCCGAAAGCTTTGCATTGTAATCCTGTAAAATCAATGTCATATGTACAATGAGATAATGAAATGAATTAAAACGCTTTGATCATTGCAATTTGAAGCATACCGAATCAAGCAAGATATTGGATGTCTTAAAATCTCTATAGATAACAGGTACTGGGCCACTATGAAGAAAGGCCAATCCCTTTGCCGCACCGAGGGCAATCCTAATCCTATTGGACCATGGAAGAGGAATAGTTCCTGCAACAGTCATGAAGATAAGCATCTGTGCCCTACAGGTTCTGCAACTAAGACGGTAATTAATTGAAATTTCGAAAGGGTAGTCCCTCTCCAGATTAAGCAACTCAATCTATTGATATTTCGGAGAACAAAAGTATATTAATGGAGTTCTTATTGCTTATACAAATTCAAGTATCACAATGAAATATGTTCATTTGACAAATCAGAAGTTCATAGTGTGGATGTTTGAAAACTAAATGGGAGAACTAGTGAAAAAGAATGAGATAGAGATTCTTACTTCTGAAAAGATGATTCTCAAGACTTCCACGGCTCATAAACTCGTAAACAAGCAAACGTTGATCATCTTCATTACAGTAACCTATAAGCTTAACAAGATTTGGATGGTGAAGTTGTCCGAGAAAGGCAACCTCAGCCTGTAACCGAGGAAATATGTTACGTTAGCAAATTTTTAGCGCTCTCCAACAGGTCCCCTTTATAAGGTAAGTCTTTACGAACCCAAAGCAGAAAGTTTTACTAACCACCCATTCTCTGTGGCCTTGAAGACCATCTAGTTTCAAGCTCTTAACAGCTACCGTAATTCCTGATCCGGGTTTTGCAGGGGCTGTTCCATTCTCTTCAATCCATCCTTTAAAGACAAATCCAAATCCACCTTCCCCAAGAATACTATCAGGTCTAAAGTTTCCAGTTGCTGCCTTGAGCTCATGAAAAGAGAACTGAAGCAGTTTGCTTGTTGTTTTATTGTCGGATTGTGATGGATTGGCATTATCAGAGGCTAGCTCAGCTTCATTCAAGGTACAGAGATCCCTATTGCTAGCATTTAAATACCGTGTTTCAGTAGCTGCAATGACAAAAGGTGAGTATCTTCTTAATAACAATAAGTCTTCCTTCCACAGACTACCAAAAAAAAAAAAAAAGGGAAAAAAAAAGAAAGAAAGAAAGAATTGTTTGAATTGAAGAACTAGATCGAGAAAACTTTGCCATAAATAAATATGAAAAGACAATCAAAGGACACAAACTCTGCAGCCTCATGATTCAGATCTAATACATGTTTATTTCTTCTGCATTAAATTAGTTCTAGCAGGCACTACCAATCTTCTTCAAAGGCAAAACAGATGGGTTGTGGTAGCCACAACAGAGAAGGGATCATAGTGGAATCAGTGGAAATCCATTTTGGGATCTGTAATCTTAGCTACAAATTCTTAATCATCAATGAAGATGCCTTCGTGAAATAGCCACCACTTCAGATTAACAAGCCAAAGAATAAGAAATTTGCAGCTTTTAGTGAGGAACAGGAAGCTGGGGAGATGAATAGTTTACATTCATTTTAAAATATCAGTAAATCAAACCACTTTAATGTGCCATAGAGAGAAAAAGAGATGAAGAAACAAAGTGATGAAAGTGTAAACGAACTAATCGTAAACAGTCCACAGCACAGGTGCAGACTGAACATTAGAAGGCAACCAAGTTTCAAGCCAAAAACTCTAAATTTGGCAGTAGACAACCGGGATAGAATTCATAAATACAAATACAAAACTGAACATAGGAAAAAGAAATGGCTGTTACCAGAATCATAAACTAGGCTAGTTCGAGGAATGGTGTTTGGAGAGTCACTAGAAGCAGAGGATTTGCAAACACCAGAAACAGTACGAGTCAAAACACCCCAACAACCACACCTTTTCTCCATACCCTTCAAGCGGCTTCTAGCTAGTTTTTTCAATTTCAATGGGGTGTGATTACATAGCATAAGGAAAGCAAATGGAAAGCATTATCCACAGGATTATGGGGAAGATAAGACGGAAAGAGGAGGAGAAAAAGGAATGGTAGAAGAGGGAGGAAAGGAAAAGAAAGGAATTTTGTTGAGAAGGGTTGATGCTGCTGTTGGGGATTACAGGCATCATCATCACCATCATCGCAGTGTGTACAAAAAGAACTTTTTTTGCCACCACCTTTTTTGTGGGGAATAGGATCAGTACAAAATTACCAGAAACACTTTGTCTATGGAAGTTTTAGCAATCAAAAGGGAAGCCCATCAATGTCTTTGTAAACAAACAGTTCCATGGGTAATAAATTAGTAATATCCCAATTTCCAAATTACAAAACAAAACATTGAAAATAAGTAAAATATTCCAAAATCCATCCACCCAAATGGGTTTCCTAAGTGAAACCAAACCAAGTTTGATTAATAATCACTATTTGGTCAAAATACAATGGAAAGGCAGTTAGTCAAGAACATATCTAAACGAAATCGTTTGGTATTCTCTTTCACTACATAAGTGCAAGGAAAATGGTGGGGGAAGGATGGATATATTCGAAAATGGGTGGGATGAAGAAGATTGGGAATTTTAGGAAGAAAAGGGGTTTTGTTGAATTGAATTGAGAAGTCATTTCGTAAACTGGATTTTTCTCAAGAGTAGAATACAAAATCTGCTTCTCTCTTTTTCTTCTCACTGTGCGCTGTGATGGTAACTTGACAAAGGGATTGTTGGATTGGGAAAGTAGTTTGCAGTGAAACCCATTTGGATTCAAACAAGATTGTGGGTCCAATTTTCCGATCCCCCATTCCATTAAACAACAAAATATTCAAATACCCATTTATATAACTTAGAAGTGCGCCAAAGAGAATTTACCAGAGAAGCCAAATTTTCCGCCGGACAAATCCTTCGGCTGTGATGCGGCGCCAGGGATCATGCTCCTCCCGTTTTCCCCCTTTTTCTCTTTTGCTTTCCTCTCAATTAATTGGAAAATTTCACAAAATATCCAAAATCCAAAAACTTTTCAATCAATAACCTCTTCCTAAAACCCATAAATTTCACAAAATGCTCCTCCCATTTTCCCTCTTTTCTACTAATGACCTCGTGGCCAGAACAATACCGTCCATGTTGATTTCTGTCGAATTCGACAAACAACGTAAAAAGTTCAAGTACCGACAATGGGAAGTTGGAAGATCGAATGCGATCCTCCAAGAGGGCAAGTCTCTGGATTGTAGAATAATTTGTGCTAAATTTATAGAATATTGTGTAATTGGGGTTGATACAGCTGACTTAACATTAATGAATATGAGATTGTATAGTAAACAATATGTTGCCCAGTTGTGGGTGTTTGGGTTGATGCCCTAAATCTCGTAGGGTCCTATAGTTTGTGAACATGGTTGAACAAACTCATTATATATTTAATAAAATATTTTATATTTTATTCTTTATCTATAAAATATATGATATTTTAGTTGCATTAACCACAAACCAATAAACTAACTTCCAAGGTTATCTTTGTAATTAAACTATGTAGAGACATACGGATGGATCATGTTTAATTGATAACCTAAATGGTCTGTAGTAGATTAATTGATAACCTAAATGGTCTGTAGTAGATGGATAAGGCTCCATACCTTATCCTGGTAACACTACAAGTATGGCCCACTTTGTAGGTGTTACAATTATTGTAAAGTGCTACAAATGATCATTTATAGACATGCGAGTTGAGATATTCTATACAAAAGAGTTTGTATAAGACCGGACCACGAAATGTTTAGTCTCATTATATAATGTCGTTCATAATAGAGACTTACATTTTATTAGGATGACCAAAGGTAACATGACCTGAATCCTAAGTGAGTTGTGAACTTCTGCCTATGAGGGCGGTCCTTTGATTTGTATGGGTGAGAGTGGCCAGATCGCCGACTCAATAAGCCTACTATTTTGATCCGATTGGGGAGCTGAGAACATAGCTATACAAGATGAAATTCACTCCTTTCCGAGGCAGGGGTAAGTAGATAAATTGCTCCCTTAAAACTAATTCCGGGTCTTGAACTCTCTGGCCTGAGAGGGGTTTAGTCAGGGTAAGATGGTAATTTGACCTAGCTATACTTACAAGTAATTTGTGAAGAGTCATCGTATTGTTGATTGGTTATATCCCATGGACACAGAAAATAATTGTAGTGTGAATAGTGCAGCTTTCGGTCTTTAGTGGAGTGCCCGACAGTTAACGGATGGTCAATAATATAATTAAAAAGTCTAATTAATTATTCAATTACCGTTTGAGTTTCAAGCTATAGACTAGGTCCCTTTGGTAGTTTAATAGGATTTAGTTGAGAATCAGTTTTTGGATTAATTTGAATTGTTCAAATTAATAGAGAGATTTAATTATATGTGACATAATTAAGTTGTTTCAATTATATGTGATATAATTGTCATAATGCATTTTGATACATTATAGTTTAATAAGAGGAAATAAATATTTGAATGAGATTCAAATATAGTTTCTATGAATTGGATTCATAGTTGTTATATTTAATATAAATATGATTTATATTAAATGTCATATAAAAGAGAAAAGAAACTATAGTTTATATTGTATGTTATATTTGATATAACATTAACATAATTTTTAATATGTTATATATATATCCATCATATATTGTGAAGTATAGTTAGTGTTAACACTATTCTATATTTGATCATCTACATTATTTTTTAATAATACCCTGAGGAATGGGTTCAAGGTTACAACTTCATTCCCATCATTTTCTCTTCCATATATTACTGATTGTTTACTGCAAAACAATAAATTGCTCAAGGTTCTCTCCCATTAGAAATCCTTCAGTCAAATAAATATTTATGGTAATATTTTTGTGATAAATTTGTGCTAAATTTGTAGAATATAATTGGTGTTGTACATTTAATTAAGGAAATAAATGACTAAGCAAATAAATAACTAAGTAATCGCCCAAAACTAAGTAAAAGATCATTTAAGATTATGTGCAAGATCGTTTAAAATATGTAAACGATTGTCTAGAAAATCTAAACGATCGTTTATAAAATTCTAACCGATCATTTAGAAAATCTATACGATCATTTAATACTATCTAAACGATCGTGCATAATTAGTTAAGCGATCATGCATAATTAACTGAGCGATCGCCCAAAAAAAAAATACCGTTCAGTCAAAATTTTTAGTGGAATGTTGGTGTTGTATACGAATGCACCACATTAAATGAAGGGCTGAAGAAATCGTTGAAGCAAGAAGAACATTAATGTGGTCGCGATTTGAGGAGTTTTAAAAATTGGGGGTAATATTTGGTATTTCGCATGGGTAAAAGTTCAGTGGTAGAAAAATTTTTAGGAAGAGGTCATTGATAGAAAAGTTTTTAGGATTTCGGGTCATTTTGTAAAATTTTCCCAATTAATTTGGTAAGAAACTAGATTGGCGAGTGAATTTAGTTCAATAGTAATAGATATGACTTTCTACTCTTTATAGTTAACAATAACCTTTGTGTATCAAAAAGAAATCTATATGAAGACGTACCCTCACTCTTCCTCTTAGGCAAAAACACATCGTACCTGGATTTGTAAGCTTAAGTGCCTTGCCATATGCCCTAACAATAGCATATGATCCTTCTGATGACCCTCGTGCGAACACCAATTCGTACTCTCTAGCACGATAAGCCCGCCCGTAACTTATGTTCACTCCATAATCTCGCCGGACGTCCTCAATTATATCCCTTAGGCGGTATGTTCGACCAACTTGTTTGTATTTGGACTTGATTAAGTGTCCAATAACCCAACTTTTTTCTTGTTGATGATTATCAATTCTCATTTCAAGAGAACATGTATGTTCGCTTGGATATTTCGTCACTTTGAAGGAATCACTTTCTTTCATTTTTTTTGCACGGACCCTCCACTTGCATTCCTCCACCGAACACCGAATAGTTAGCAAGCTCTTTGTTGACTTTTTTACACAGTAGTTAATTTTTTTTCTTATTGCAAGCATCAATAATTTAACTGACAAATCATATTTCGAAAAGAAAATTTGACCGACCTTTATATCCTCATCATTCAGACAGTCATGAAGTATTGTAGTGAGGTCGTCATACGATGGGCCCTCTAATGGTTAGGGTATATCAACAAATGGTTCGGTTGGAACGGTGGAATGCATTAGAACCAAAGGCATCACAACTGGTGGGACGGGAGCAGGTGGGGTTGGAACATGGATGTTAGGTGTTGGAGAAGTTTGTGGCCTGAAGATTGTCCATATCCATGTTCAGTATCGAATTGTGAAGTACATATGGGTTCACTGTTATGACCAAACCAAACTTCACTTCGGTCATCCCCAAAGTTACATGGCTCAATATGATCATCAAGTGAAGACATGTATGAATATTGCGTGTCGGAATGGTTGCAAACCCACAATTTTGACTGGTTGAAATGGGTTGATCGGTTGGATTGCAATGCTGGTACATATTGTCCGTGTGTACTCCATGACTTTTGCAAGGTGTAACTGATACAAATAACGACAGTTGGGATGGATCATTGCCTTCTAAAAAAACTAAGGTTTTCATCATCGATTATGTCAATTGGGGGAGTTGGGACCAATAAATTGTAACAACATTTGATGTGTATATCAAACATATCCAGATCAATATTCAGTTATTGCTGCATCATGCTCACTGACTCACTAACTATTCTATCATTTATGTTTTTTAGACATTTCATATGATCACTAACATAATTTCTTCTGGACTCATCCCAATTCCCACCAAATCGTATAAAGATGCGAAGTAGCATCATTGATCTACAATGGGATAAGCAAATCATTGATAAGTGAACGATCATTTATACATTACTATGCGATCGTTTATAAATGTTTACATGATCGTTTATAAATTATTATATGATTATTGATAAATTACTACATGATTATTTATAATTTACTAAACGATCGTGTATAACTTACTATATGATCGTTCAGTAAATTATAAATGATCGTACTGTAATTTATGAACAATCGTCTAGTAATTTATGAGATCGTTTATATTGTAATGAACGATTGTGTATATATTACTATATGATCGTTCATTTCAACGACACTTATTATGAAAGCGATCTAGGACAAGAAATCGTAGAATATCACTTACATTCTCTCTATTTCTGAATCTGACGATGAAAGCGATCAACGAAGATGTTGGACTGAAACTCTGAGAGAAAGCTATGATAGAACAATGAGAATATTTCATAGGGAGTTCGACAGAAAGTGAATACTGAGAGTGACCTTCCATTCTCTTCATACCAATGTTTTATTCAATGCTATTGGTAGAATATTAGTTGGGAATAAATTTTTTAGTGGAATGTTGGTGTTGTATCGAATGCACACATTAAATGAAGGGCTGAAGAAATCGTTGAAGGAAGAACAAATGTGGTGCGATTTGAGGAGTTTTAAAAATTGGGGGTAATTTTGGTATTTCGCATGGGTAAAAGTTCAGTGGTAGAAAAATTTTTAGGAAGAGGTCATTGATAGAAAAGTTTTTAGGTTTCGGGTCATTTTGTAAAATTTTCCCAATTAATTTGGTAAGAAACTAGATTGGCGAGTGAATTTAGTTCAATAGTAATAGATATGACTTTCTTCTTTATAGTTACATAATTGTTATAAAAAGAAATCTATATGTTCATACTTTTCCTCCCTCACTCTTTGTCATTTTAGGCATAAAACTTGAGTCATTTATATAAAAATCTCAATGTAGATTATTAGATCCTTTCTTTTATCTATTTGGAACTATGGATATGCCAATTATGATATTGTTTATTTTATATAATTTAAAGAAAATTGGTTTACAAGTTATATCTTTTCTTGATTATTTTGATTTATGTACCATCTATTTTGGCCCGTTTCTATGATTTAAACGGATATCTATTTTAATGGAAAAATTATAAAAAATAGTACCTCAACTTTTCATCTTTCAGAACTAGCACGTTTTTCGGAAAGTCGTTAAACCAGTTTTTCTCGATGGATCTTGAACGAGATCAACCACAAACATTTAGTTAAAATATTCACTATTTCTAGCTTATCGATTGTTTTTGCCTTTTGGGCCTTTCTCGATAGGCCAAGATTCTAGTTTTTTTTTTTTTTTTTCCAAATATTAGATAATCTATCCAAATCTTATACCAAATCTTATATATTTTCAAATTTTCTCCAAATTCCAAATTCGATTATCTTTACTGAATATTTTATTCAATTCTTACGTAATTTTAGGTCCATTTTTTGTTTCCAGAATTATATGAATTTCTAAATTTCCAAATAAATTTACCGATTAGATTTTTTAGATGGATGATTGCATTTTGATTTTTAAATTTTGGGAAAGATTAAATTTTGCAATATATATATATATATATATATGCCGTGTTGGGGTTGATGCCCTAAATCTCGTAGGGTTCTATAGTTTGTAATTTTATTGTACAAACATCTTATTTATCTAATGAAATATATGATGTTTTACTTCATTTTGAGTTGAATTAACAACAAATCAATAAACGAAGATCCAAGGTTATCTTGTAGCTTAAACATGTGTGTAGTGACATACAGGTGGATCATGTTTTTTAAGGAAATCGTGTACGAGGATTTTCATGAGTAGCGGAAAGATCATTCCAAATTACAACCATATATGAACTTTACAATTACAGTCATAAATTGAAACATACGGTTATGCATTCATTACAGAAATTACAGCATGATACAACAAATAATCAAGGAGAAATGCTACACATTTGTAGACTCATCGCCAAGGTCCTTGATCACGAACGCTCGAACACAACAACCTTGAACGCTCGTCCAACATGACCGCTACACTGCACGAATACTGTGCATGTGAACTCAGCGATCGCCTCGGTCACGAACACCCCAACAGCATGAATAGCCTCCACAGAACCTCAACGGTTTCGAGTTGAGTATGACACCACCAAGAAGGTTACCTTGGTATTGTCGGTGTGAGAATCTAAAGGGTGGGCTCTGTGTGGACTTGGTTTGAGGCAGAAGACGGAGGAAACAATAATCGTGTAAACAATTGAGAAAGTGGGAGAAGGTTGAACCTATTGTATAGGTCGAAGCCCAATCGTTTAGCAAATACTTAGCGATCGTCCAGCAAAAGCTAAATGATCGTTTAGCTCATCGCTTAACTTCGTGTCTATTGCCTACAAACACTACACGATCATTTAGCTCGCTCCAAGTTGTCGCTTAGTACTTCCGTGAGATTATTTTTCAAGAGAGAAAATCTCAAATTCACAAAATTTTAACATTAGCTTTTTTAAAATTAGGAAAACAATTTTCCTTTTATCTCACGATTATAATAAAACCACCAATAACCTCCCACTCAATTGGTTATTAGAGAAAAAGAATTAATTATCCAATAATTAATATTATTACAAATATAAATGATAACCAACTTATCGTACTATATTTATAACCTATAGTTTTAATATTTCATCTCATGAAACATATAAACTATAGTTCTTTTTCTATTCCATGGTACTTATCATACTATATTTATAACCTTCGCCAGACTACAGCCCCTCCATTCAGAGTGAAAACTGACCCCGATGTCAATTTACGAAAATCTCTATCAGTCTGAAAGTCAGAGTTTGTGTATTTTGTAAGGATCATATTCTTATCTCTATACACGAGCATGTAGTCCCTCGTTCTTCTAAGATACTTAAGGATCGTCTTGACCACCGTCTAGTGATCAAATCCTGGATTAGACTGATACCGACTGACAATCCCTACTGCATAGCAAATGTCGTCTGGTACACAACATTGCATACATCAAGCTTCCTACAGCAGAAGCAGAGAGAATCCGTCTCATTTCCTCAACCTCTTAAGGTGTCTTAGGACATTGATCCTAAGACAAAACGATTTCATGCCTGAAGAGTAACAAACCTCTCTTGGAATCCTGCATCCTGTACTTGATCAACATTTGATCAAGCCTGAGATAGGGCTAACCATTTGTTCTTACGATCCCGAATGATCTGGATCCCTAGAATATACTGTGCCTCAACTAATTCTTTCATTTGGAACTGGGCAGCTAGCCATTTCTTAATATTAGTTAGATACCCTACATCATTCCCAATGAGTAGGATATCATCCACATACAGTACCAGGAAAGTTACTGAGCTGCTGATGATCTTCTTGTATACAGAAGGCTTATCAACGTTCTGATAAAAGCGAAACGACTTGACAACAGTGTCAAATCTGATGTTCCAAGATCTAGATGCTTGTTTCAGCCCATAAATGGATCTATTAAGCTTGCAAACTCTTTGCTCTTGATCTAGAACTATGAACCCCTCTGGTTGAGTCATGTAGATGGTCTTCTTAAGATTACCATTAAGAAAGGCAGTCTTGACGTCCATTTTCTATATTTCATAATCATAAAATGTGGCAATGGACAGGAAAATCCTGATAGACTTGAGCATGAAAACAGGTAAGAAAGTTTCCTCATAGTCAACTCCCTCAACCTGGGTATAACCCTTTGCCACGAGTCTAGCCTTAAAGGTTTGCACCTTTCCATCTACACCTCTCTTTCACTTATATATCCACTTACACCCAATAGGTCTTAACCCCTCGGGTGGATCAACAAGCTCTCAAACATTATTGAAGTACATAGACTCTATTTCCTGGTTCATGGCCTTAACCCATTCATTTTTGTCAACATCCTCCATTGCTTTCTTAAAAGACAACGGATCCTCGAGCCCATCATTTGAAATGAGGTTTTGGGCTTCAATGAAACCCATGTAACGATCCCGTGAGTTCACAACCCTCCTACTACGTCGAGGCAGTGTCAACTCTTGAGCTGGTTGACTAGATGTTCCAACCTCAACAACTCTTGTTGATCTGCCGGTCTGTTGAACAACTCTTGTTGAACCCTCAGCAGTCTCAGTCTCACTAGAGATCTCATGTAAAATGAGCTTACTCCGTGGCTTATGATCCCTTATGTGGTCTTCTTCCAAGAAGATAACATTTGTAGAAACAAACACTTTGTTCTCACTCGGATCCTAGAAGTATCCATCTTTCGTTTCCTTGGGGTAGCCTACAAAGAGGCAAACCTTTGAACGTAGTTCTAACTTCTTTGGGTTAGTCACTAGCACATATGCCGGACAACCCCAAATCCTGAAGTGGCGTAAACTACCTTTATGGCCTCTCCATAACTCAAAAGGTGTTTCAGAAACACTTTTCAAGGGAACGTTGTTTAAGATATAACATGCAGTTTTCACTGCAAAATCCTAAAACGAGTCTGGAAGATGAGCATAACTCATCATAGACCGAACCATGTCCAACAAGGTTTTGTTTCTCTTATCTGATACACCATTCTGCTGAGGTGTACCAAGGCCAAGAGTTGGGATGCAATCCCATGTTCTATCATATAGTTCTGGAATTGGAGGTCTATATACTCTCCACCACGATCAAACCTTAGTGTTTTTATCTTCTTACCTAACAAGTTTTCAACTTTAACATTATACTCCTTGAACTTGCCAAGGGCTTCAGACTTACGTTGCATTAGGTAGAGATACTCGAATCTTGAATAATCATCTATGAAAGAGATAAAATATTCATACCCACCCCGAGCTCTAACATTCATCAAACCACAGAAGTCTGAATGTACAAGCTCCAAGGTTTCCTTGGCTCTGTAACTTTTTCCAGTAAAAGGTCATTTGGTCAACTTGCCTTCGAGGCATGATTCACATACCGACAAGGAGTTTTCTTCTAAACTCTTTAAAAGTCCACTTTTCATCAACTTCTCAATCCTATTGAGATTGATGTGACCTAATCTTAGATGCCAAAGATGGGCATTATTTTTTATAGTTGATTATCATAAGGGAGAATTACATATGATTAACATTGTGTTATATATGTAGTCCACTTTACTGGTTGATATTTGGTATTTGGTTGGTACTCTGTTGTTGCATTTAGCTATCAAAATGAGTATGTCTTATCTGATTAAATATAATAAAAATATTGTTTAGAATGTTCAACTATGATTTTTAAAATATTACATCATAGTCTCAAATTATTTATGTTTAAACATATAAAAAAGTCATAAAAAAAATTTAACATTCTTAATGGAAAAAAAATAAATCTAAAAATAGGTTGAAAGAAAATTTTAACAAATTCTAAAAATAGGTATTTAAATATGCTCTTGATGAAAAAAAAATAAATCTTTTTAAATATAAAATTTATATTTAAATCTTTTTTCATTTCGCCAAAATTTTAAAATTTATTAGTAGTTTTTAATGTTTTTTTGCCAAAAATATTACATAGTAAAAATAATGTTTTTTTTTCCATACATAGTAAAAGAAATATCCATTGTTTTTACAGTGCCTATTATTTCTGAGAAAACTCTACAATCAAGTCATTCAAAAGGTATGTATATAGTTATTTACAATTATTTGGAATGATGTATTCATTATTGAATATTGAATTTTGAATGTTAATGATAATGTTATTGTTAGTAATGTTGTTGTTGTTGTTGTTATGTTTACTATTTATCTAGTTAATTTATTTTGGATTATTTACCTTAATATTGTAAATTTTATGATAAGTAAAGAACAAAGATTCATGTCAATATAAAATAATATTTATCATTGATTTAGGGTCAAATGATGTGTCTTAATATTATTTTTAATATAGTTGGCCTAATATATACTTACAAGTATTATGATAAATATTAGATTGCATTTGCCAAACTATGATGGACGTTATGGAATTTTATGTTATCTGCATGGAATTGTTAATGGGCCAAACGTGATAGAATATGATAGGCAACCATCTCTTCGTATAAACATGCATCGTCAAGTTGACTTCAACACATTAATCGATGGATTATGTGATGCATTATCCATAAATAGAGATGATGGGGTAGAGGTAATATTTAGATATGGTAGTTATGTAGCGGGATGTGCTTTCTATATCTCCATCTCATTACGAAGTGAGACTGATGTACGATTCATGATGAGCAACGCTCCATACCATCCAAATAGAGTTGAATTGTATATATCCCAACCCAGTGTCCCAAGTCCAACATCAACGAGAGAAGAAGTTGAAACTATTGTTGAGTTAGAAAGCCATGATGTGGAAGATGAGAAGTGTGATCTAACTATTGCTACAAACGATGACGAAGTTGAAATAGACAATAATGATATCGATCTAGATCAACTACCTGGTCAATTTTATGGCGTACATGAAGTCCTGAAACATTTACTGAGATAGACTTGAATGAGATGACCATTGAACCCGATTCGACAACAGGGGAAGACAATTATATGGGGTCTGATTCACTACTTAAGGGGTTGATATTCAATTCCAAATTGGATTTAAAAAATGCAGTGAAAAACTATTCGATCATTCGACATCAAAATTTTGAGGTCATTTAGTCGAAGAAAACAACATGGGATATTAGGTGTAAGAGATATGACAATGAATGCACGTGGAGACTTCACGCTGTTTACCATAAAAAACATGGTATATTTGAAATTACCCAGTACAATGACCCGCATTTTTGTGTGTATGCAAGACTGAGACAAGATCACAATCAATTGGACTTCGATCTAATTTCATCTGAGGTAAGCAGCATAGTGAAAAAAAATCCATCAGTTGACATCAAAACATTACAAGATATTATCTTGAAACAATATGGTTATTCCATCAGTTATTGGAAAGTGTAGGACAGAAGAAGAAAGGCAATTGCGAAGATATTCAGAGATTGGATCGAATCGTACAATTTTCTACCCAAATGGATGAATATCTTACAAATCACAAACCCCGGTACAGTCGTCCATTGGAGGCTAAATGAGGTGGATTGTGATGAAAGGCTTGTAATGTTCAGTAGCATGTTTTGGTCGTTTGGACCTGTTATCGAGGGTTTCAAGCATTGCAGGCCGCTACTTCAAATTGACAGAACCCATTTGTATAGGAAGTATGAAGGAACATTATTAATAGCTACCTCAGTTGATGCAAATAGCCACGTCTATCCGGTTGCATACGCCATTGTACCGAAGGAAAGTGCTGACTCGTGAGGCTAGTTTTTGAGGAATTTATGGGATCATGTGGTTCATAGAAAGGAGGGAATGTGTCTAATTTTAGATAGACACAAAGACATTATATCTGCAGTCAGAAACCCTAACAACGGTTGGGTTAGAGTACATCACAGATTCTGCTTGCGACATGTGGCGAGTAATTTTAACGACAAGTTCAAAAATAGTTTGTTGAAGAGTTTGGTGTATAGTGCAAGATCAAAATTTCAAGTTCGAAAGTTTAATGACTGTATGGCCGAACTTCAAACAACAAACCCTAATTGCTTACGATATTTTACTTCTATAGATCCTAAGCAGTGGACACAGTCACATGATGGTGGTCATCGTTATGGATGGCTAACCACGAATGTAGCCGAAAGTACAAATGTTGTTCTGAAATGAGCCAGAAAGCTACCCATCACTGCACTAGTCCAAGCAACATTCTATTGAACTATTGCTTATTTCACTGCTCATTGTGTAGAAATAGAGACTACTTGGGAGAGTGTTTCATGAGGTAAATTATTCACATCTTAGTTACCCACATTTTTATATTGACTATCGAGGTATTCTAAGTAATTTTCGTATTTGTCATAGGTATGTAGTAAAGAAAATAAGTCGTTGGGAACAATGTGCAATCAAACATTTCGTCAATATATTTGACAATCGAACAGGGTTGCAACAAACATTTTGTCAACGTATTTTTCATAGGTATACAGTAAAGAAAATAAGTCGTTGGGAACAACGTGCAATCACCACCTCAATCAACCCAATAACACTAAAGGGTGGAAACACACACCGAGTAAAATTAAGTGAAAGAACATGCACATGCAATAAGTGGCAGAGTTTTGGAATCCCCTATTCTCATGCTATGGCTGTATGTAAGACCATTGAGGTATACTACTTTTACTACATTGAAGACTATTACAAAATTCTCACTTATTTGGCATGTTATTCACCCCAGTTCGACCCTATCCCCGATAAAAAATGTTGGCCTAATCTTAACTTCTCAACTATTTATCTAGAAGAATCACGAGTTAGGACGGTTGGCAGATCATGTACTACTCACATGCAAAACGAGATGGATTAGAGGGAATGTTACAAGACACGGTGCACAATTTGCAGACAAGAAGGGCATAATAGACGAAATTGTCCCAATCAAGCTCGTGATACGATTTAGTTATTTATTTTTAATTCTCATTGTATTTATTGATTGTAACTTTTTTTACTTATTTATTCTTTATTAATTGTGATTGTATTTAATTGATTGTATTTATTGATTGTATTTATACAATGAAGGGTGTATTCTTTATTAACTGACATTATATTTGTTGATTGTAATCACATTGATTTTTACTACATTTAATATTGTTTTTATGGGATCAGATGGATGGGGATGTTACCATAGAGCCATACAACGACTCGATTTTGTACTTACAATGCAACCATAGATTCGAGGCTGTTTGGGAAGACGAGTATATCGATGCAATGTATTTTTGGCGAAGAAAGGCTGTTATTCGCAGGCGCGAGAACCCAGACCCTCGTATATTGAACTATCTATGAGTTGTAGGGTTTTACGGAGTCTCTTATATAAAATTTATACAACTAGACTGTCATCTGATAACGGCATTAGTGGAACGATGGCACCAGGAGACACACACTTTCCACATGTTGCATGGAGAGTGTACAATTACACTTCAAGTGTAGCCATCCAATTTGGACTCCTAATTAATGGAAGACCATTGATCGGGTCTCTAAATTATGACTGGAAACAACTTTGTGCCCTTCTTTTATGCGTAACCACGAATGACGTTGTTCTTAAAGGAGGTCGTTTAAGCCTGCCATGGTTAGCTGATCAATTTAACAACTTCGCCCATATACCAGACCATGCATATGAAGAGGACCTGCAACGATATGTTCGAGCATATATTCTCACGTTGATTGGAGGATTGGTATTTTCCGACAAATCCAATAGCAGAGTGCACCTGATGTATCTTCCTCTCTTGGTAGATTTTGATGTTACCGGGACTTACAGTTGGAGCGCTAGATGTCTTGCATGGTTGTATAGGCAACTATGCAAGGGTGCAATTACAAAGGAAAAGATATTGCAAGCCCACTTTTATTGCTACAAATTTGGGCATGGGATCGATTTCCTCTTCTAGTACCTCGACGACTCCATAGATACGAGAATAACTTAGGTGATAGACCACTTGTAGTAAGGTAAGCATATTTACCTCATTATTGTTGTTTTCATTATGAAATACTAATAGCTAAAATTTAACTTCTGATTGTTGTAGATGGAATGACAACTATTCTATAATTAGAGCACTTACGCATATTCTAGTACAGTACAGACACATATCGATACACATATGCCTAAACAGGTAATATTTTGTTCATTCATATATCATATATTCATAATGTTTCAATCTTCTCGTTAATTCATTTTTTGACACATATGCATGCAGATTACTTGGGAGTCGTATAATCATCTGATCCAATTATTGCCGCCACACTATCTCGATGACAATGAGATATGGAAATCCAGATTTCCACTCATATGCTTCTTCATTGTGGAGTAGCATCACTCAGATTGTGTGATACGTCGATTTGGGATGTTGCAACAAATTCCTCAACCTTGCAACACAGACGCTCGACTTCATTCACACGATCTAAGGGGCAGGCATGAGTGAGACTGGATTGCATATTTGGCTCCTCAAATTACAATATGGGAAAATCGACAGAGTTTGGTTGTTAATGGACCTTCTATTAACAACGGTGTAGGTACCGATCCTTGATATATTGAATGGTATTCTACTATGAGCAAGTGGTACATAACTAAAGCAGGAACATCTTATCACTTGTTAGTATGAGTTTATTGTTTACTATGAGTGTTTGATTTTATTTCTTCATTGCACACCAAAATAAATTTTAAAGTCATTAACTTGTTATTCAATTCTTTTTCAGGCCGAGCTTCCAAATTTGCCAATATCTTCTCAAAGAGCCTTGTGTAGACTCACTCGATATATCGAGTGCGATATTTCGATGGTGACGTTCCAATGGAAGAACAAGGTGATCCAGCAAGACATGAGGATATTCCTATTTGACCTAATGTTCGGAATGAATATCCAACAACGCCACTCGATCAGTACACTTCCATGATGTCCTCTCCCTTAACATTTGATTTTTTTTCCCAATAACCATCAGTACACTAAGCATGGAAGAAGGACAAACTTCGCATGTCCATCCAAATATCCATGACCAGTATATTATATATGGACAACGTAGTGAGGGTATACACTTTGTAGAGAAAAATCAACCACCAAGTGTACGAGGGCGTGACGATCGTGGACACTATGTCACTCAACATGATCAATCTAGGCGTAATAGAGGATCTTCTTCTAGTTGTGAATAAAGAACATTGTACATATGATTAAATTTATTAATGAAATTCAATTACGAAAATGCACTTACAGTCTACAACACATCTTAAAGAACCTCGAAAGTTAATATCTATATTTTTGCATAAGTTTCTAACAACTTTAAAAAAAATTGAAATTAAAAATTAATATTGAGTATATCAAATCAATCATAGCAATTTCTTAATCTCAAAATAACATTATAATTTATACGGTTAAAAAACTAGTAATATTACTATCAAAATAAAAAACGAGATTAGTGAGATAGTTGATTTAGGTAAAAATGATTTAGAGTTAAACAAATGAAATATTATTAACTGTAAAAAGACATAAGTAATGAAAGAGTTGGTTTCGGGTTATTAAAAGAATGAAAAAAATAATAGCAAAAATATTTTATTATTTTATTAATTTTTTTTGGAAAATTTCACTAAGCGAGCATTTAGATATTACTAAGCAATCAGAGAGAATACTAAGTGATCGTTTAGATAAATTTGTGCTAAGGTTACATATTGTATAGTACAATTGGTGCTAAAATTACATATTGTATAGTGTAAATTTGTACAGAATAATTGGTGTTGTACATAATATAATTGGTGTTGTACAAAAAAATCAAAGCGATCGTGTATAAATTATTAAGCGATCATGTACAAATTACTAAGCGATCGTGTACAAATTACTAAGCGATCATGTATAATTTACTAAACGACCACATAGTAATTTACTAAACGATCATGTTCAACAGACGCATTTTGACTGGTTTAATTTTTTTTAATGCGGCATACGAGGGAAAAATAATAAAATATTTTCGAATACATCTCTTCAAGAGACACATTCGGACGGGGACAAAAAAACTCCCATTTTTTCCTAAATAAGTTGGAAAGCATCCCTTTTCCCAATTAACTTTCAAAATAGCTCACTCCCTCCCCCCGGGAAAAACATTTAAGCTACAAAAGCCAAAACTCCCTTTTCTAAAAATTGAAAAAAATTGAAATATATATTTCACGCCCCGTTCCGTAACTATTAAATTTTAGAATTTAGTGTTAAAAAATTAAGCCTATAAATACCCTTTCTCTTTCTAAATATTTTGCTTATCTACTTTTTACTAATATTTTAAAAACCAAATCAAAATGAAAACTGAAAAAAAAAAATAGTTTTTAAGAACTTATTTTTATTTTGAAATTTAGCTAAAAATCCAATTCTTTTACTTAAGAAAGATGTAAATCATGGTAAGAAATTGAAAGAGGAAATATGTTTAATTTTAAGAAACAAACAAAAGACCAAGACTCCGTTTGATATCCATTTGATTTTTGAAAATTAAGCCTGCAAATTCCACTTCCAACCATTAGTTTTCAAGTTTTGTTGGCTATATTTTATAATATTTCTAAAACTAAACTAAAATTTGAAAACTAAACAAAGTAGTCTTTAAAAATTTGTTTTTGTTTTTAGAATTTGCTTAAGAACTCAACTTTTTTACTTAAGAAAGATGCAGAGAAAACAAGTTTAATTTTAAAAAAAATTAAAAAATAAATGGTTATCAAATGAAGCCATATATTATTTGTAAAATACTATAACTACCTTATCCAAGAACCTTTCGAACACAAGCTGGGAAATACATAAGAATTGTAACTATGCTAAAACTAAATAAATAATAATAACAAAACTAAAAGAAAATGAGGTCAAGTTCTCAAAATCTTAATTTTACTAAAAAAGAATGTTTGGATAAAACACGTAAAGTAAATGTTTCCTTTTTTCTTCGCCTAATCTTTAGCTTAGAAGCGAGTATAACTTAAGATCTTAAATCACCAATTGACCCAAAAGCTTAAGTTGATGGGTGAAGGTAGATTTAATTATGTATCATCTAACACTCCTCTTCACTTGTGAAATTGGAATATGAAGAATACCCAACAAGTAAAAATCAATATTAATTTAGGAAGAAATAACATTGCAGAAGCTTGAACACAAGACCTTCATGGACTACTTGCTTTGATACCATCGTAAATCACCAATTGCCAATGGTTTCATGCTTGAATGTGTTTTATTTGTACCTACTTTAGAATACAATTTAATACCATTGTCGTAGTTAATTGATGACACTAATTGCTTCATTCGGTTTACACCTTCTTTATGTGCTATACAAGACCAACATTCGGAGAGCTTAATTGGCGCTGGTGAACAGAAGGATGGACTCTATTATTTTCGAGAAATTCCCACTCTGCATGCGGTGAAGGTTCCAAAAGTATCTAAATTTAAGCTGTGACATAGGAGATTGGGGCATCCGTCGAATAGAGTGGTCAAGTTAGTTCTTGCAATTCATTCTAGCTCTATAAAAAGAAACTGAATAATGCATGTGTCACATGTCCTCAAGCTAAACAAACTTGTGATAGTTTTCTTGTTAGTGACAGCAAAGCTAGTCGTATATTGGCCCTTATTCATTGAGATTTGTGGGGTCCATATACCCACACACCATCTTCTTGTGAAGCTCATTATTTTTTAACTATTATAGATGATTTTTCAAGAGCTTTTTGGGTTTATTTATTAAGAAATAAAACTGAAGTTTTTTAAAAATTTCACTCCTTCCTTACTATGGTTGAACATCAATTTGAAGCATATGTTAAAGTAGTAAGGAGTGACAATGGGACAAAATTTCAATGCATGCACGACTATTTTGACGAGAATGACATTATTTTTCAAACTTCATGTGTTGGAACTCCACAACAAAATAGGAGAATAGAGCGCAAACATCATCACATACTTAACGTGGCTCGTGCTTTAATGTTTCAAGGAAACCTTCTTATTACCTTTTGGGGAGAATGTGTTTTGGGTGCAGTTTATTTGATCAATCATACTGATAGCACCATAAAAATGGTATCGTTCTTAGCTTAATTCAGGGTTGTTCGTGGTATTTTCTATGTTTATTTTGTTATTTTGTATATATTGAGCAACTAAGAGGTAGAATAAGCATCTGGAGCTAAAACGGGACTTAAATGAACAAAATTGAAGCTCCTAGTATCAACCAGGGAAAATAATTTAAAATTACCAAAATATCCCTGAGAGAGCATTGCAACCCTCAAACCGAGTGTAGAGCTACGCTGGAAGGCAATAGTATGGTGTTGTGAGAGCGTCGTGACACTTCCTTTACGCTGGAAGGCTGTAGCATGGATTTCTCGAAGCGTCGCAACACTGCAAAGGGAGCGTTGCATTGCTCCAAACTTTTACGAATTATCCTTTCACGCACGGGCCTCGTGATTGAGTGAGCGGAGCAGTCAACGTTGCGACGCTCCCCCCTTACGTTGCGTCAAGCTGAGGCTAGCTTTGCAATGCTTGACCTAAGTGTTGTGATGCTGCGACAAGATTAATTTAAATTGTCCTAGCCACCTACACTTTGACAAGACGAATTTTAGCAAAATTCTCCCTACTTTTCTGACATCCTCTCTATAATTATTCTTCCTTACTCAACTGAGTGAGTTGATAGATCCAAAATAAAAATAAAAATTCACAAAAAAAGAAATAATGTCCTAAATCTCATGGTTTTGTAGTCTATAAATCATTTGTACAAACGAATTATTTATTTAATAAAATAAAGTGTTATTTTAATTGACATTTAGTTTGCATTAACCCAAAACCAATAAACTAAGATCTCAGGTTATTTAATGTAGCTTAAACATGTATGTGGTGACATACAAGTGGATCATGTTTAAGTGATAGGCTGAAAGGTCTGTAGTATATGGATAAGGTTGAGTACATTATCCTAGTGACACTACGGATACGACCCACTTTGTAATTGTTGCAATTTTTGTAAAGTGTTACAAATGATCTGATCTTGATCATTCATGTGGAGACATGTGAGTGGGGTATCCTATACAAAGAGTTTGTATAAGACCGGACCACAAAATGATTAGTCTCACTTTATAACACCGTTACTTGAAGAGACTTACATTTCACTAGGATGACCGTGAGTGACTTGACCTTAATCTTGAGTGAGTTGTGAACTTCTGCCTATGAGGACGGTCTTTTGATCTACATGGGTGAGGGTGGCCAGTTTATCGACTTAATATGGCTACCATTTTGGAGATTCGTCTGAGTGGGAGCTGGGAACACAACCACACATAAAGAAATTCACTCCTTATTATTAGGATAAGTAGATACATTGCTCCCTTAAGAACTGAATTTGAGTTTTGAACAATGAGGCGCCTCACCCTTTCACTGGCCAGAGAGGAGTTTAGTTATAGTTGGACTATGACTAATTCTTCATTAAAGGGATCAGTGGTACTTTAATGAAGAATTACCCTTGTAGATATAACTACAAAGGTAAAATGGTAATTTTGACCTAGTTGTAGTTACAAGCAATTTGTGAAAGGTCAACTTACTGTTGATTGGTTATAACCAATGAACACAGAAATATATCTATAATACAAAGACTGCAGTTGTTGGTCTTTAGTGGAGTGACCGACAGTTAATGAATTTTGATTAATTTAATTAAAGAGTTTAATTAATTATTCTCGTATAATTAGAGCTTCTAATCTATAGGTTTATAAGGTCCCTCTGCTAGCTTAATAAGGGTTTAATGATAATCAATTAATTTTGGATTAATTTGAATTGTTCAAATTAATTAAAGAGAATTAATTGTATGAGATACAATTAATGTAATGTATTTGGATACATTATAATATAAAGTTTAATGAGAGAAATAAATATTTTAATATGATTCAAATATTATATATATGAACAAGATTCATATAAAAACTACAGGTTAAAATTAATATGAATAGAATTCATATTAAAACTATAAGTTATATGAGAGAATATAAATTATTGGTCATATTATATATGATATAATATAAACTATAGGTTATATATTATATGTGATATAATATATAGTTTTATTTAATTATATTAATGCACCTCTAATGAACAAACAGTATACAGTCCAACTATGAACTAACACCTCTGAGGCCAATGAGAGGTTGAAGCCTCATTGTTCAAGACTCGAAATCATCTGTTAAGGGAGAAATTTATCTACTTTCCCTAAGGTTGGGAATGAGCAAATTCCTTCTTGTATAGCTTCATTCCTAACTCCCCAATTAGACAAATCCTCAAAATGGTAGGCATATTGAGTTGGCTAAACTGGCCACTCTCACCCATGCAAATTAAAGGACCGCCTTCACAGGCAAGAGTTTACAACTCACTCAGAATTCATGTCAAGTTAGCTATGGTCATCTTGGTGAAATGTAAGTCTCTTCTAGCAACGGTGTTAAAAAGAGAGACTATTTATTTCATGGTTTGTCTTATACAAACTCTTGTATAGGATACCTCCGCTAACATGTTTTCCACATGAATGATCAGAATCAGATCATTTGTAGCACTTTACAACACTTGTAACAACTACAAAGTGAGTCATATCCGTAGTATCACTAGGATAAGGTATCCAGTCTTATTCATCTACTACAGACCGTTTAGGTTATTACTTAAACATGATCTACCTGTATGTCTCCACATACATGTTTAAATTACGTCATATAACCTTGGATCTTAGTATATTGGATTGAATTAATGCAGTCTAAATGTTAATAAAATACCTCTGATTTTATTCACAAGATGATACACCTTAGTAGAATGGTGTATCAAAAAGGAGAAATAGAACATTGTTAAACATGGTTCAGCCTATGATGAGTTATGCTCATTTATCTGATTCGTGTTGAGGTTATGCAGTAATGATTGTAGTTTATATTTTGAACCGTGTCCTGTTCAAAAATATTTCT
Organism: Benincasa hispida; assembly: GCF_027475165.1. Lineage (NCBI taxonomy): Eukaryota > Viridiplantae > Streptophyta > Magnoliopsida > Cucurbitales > Cucurbitaceae > Benincasa > Benincasa hispida. Next base: position 23,575,034 of record NC_143479.1, on the reverse strand, counting down.
GAAACACCTTTGGAATCATGGAATGGTTGTAAAGGTAGTTTATGCCACTTTAGAATATGGTTGCTCAACATATGTGCTTGAGGAAAATCCTAAGAAATTGGAACCTCGTTCAAAATTATGCCTATTTGTAGGCTACCCCAAGGGAACGAGGGTGGTTACTTCTATGATCTTAAAGAAAATAAATTATTTATGTCGATAAATGCTACATTTTTAAAAAAGGACCACATTAAAAAGCATAAGTCCCACAGTAAAATTGTGTTAAGTGAACTTTCCAATGAAACTATTGAAACTTCAACAAAAATTGTTGAAGAGGCTAGTATATCAACAAGAGTTGTTGATGTCGGTTCATCTAGTAAAGCACATCCATCTCAACAGTTGAAGGAGCCTCAACTAGTGGGAGGGTTGTGACCCACCTATTTGTTATATGGGTTTAACAAAAACCTTGACCGTCATATTAGATGGCGAAGTTGAGGATCCGTTGTCCTATAAACAAGCAATAGATGATGTGGACAAAGATGAATGGGTCAAAGCTATGGATCTCAAAATGGAGTGTATGTACTTCAATTTAATCTAGGATCTTGTAGATAAACCTGATAGGGTAAAAAATTTAGGTTGCAAATGGATCTACAAGAGAAAAAATGAACCTTTAAGGCTAGACTGATGGTAAAGGGTTATACTTAGGTTTAACTTTTCAAGTGCTTCAAACTTGTGTTGCATTAGGTATAGATACCCATATCTAGAATAATCATCTATTAAAGAGATGAAATATTCATACCCTTCTTTTGCTCTTACAATCATTAGACCACAGAGATTTGAATGTATACACTTCAAGGTCTCTTTGGCTCTATAACGTTTTCCAGTAAAAGGTCGTTTTGTCATTTTTCCTTCAAGGCCTGACTCACATACAGATAAAGTGTTTTCTTCTAAACCATTTAAAAGTCCACCTTTCATCAATCTCTCAATCCTATTAAGATTAATGTGATCTAACCTTAAATGCCAAAGGTGGGTATTTTCTTTAGGAGAAATCCTCGGTCTTTTAGCAGTTGTTGCCGTATTGAACATTTCAGTATTTAGGACGACTTTTGTAACTAACAACCTTAGTACATACAAGTTATTTTCCATCGAACCAAAGCCTAATTTCATTCTATTCTTAAAAATAAATACTTTATTTTCAGAGAAGGATAAGGAATACTTTTGTTCAATCAGACAAGAAACAAAAATTAAGTTCCTCTTGATATTGGGAATTACATACATGTAATCCAATATCATATATCGTTTGTTGTCCAAAAATAACTTAAGCTTGTCTACAGAAACAGTTGAAACAGCCTATCCAGTACCAACTCTAAAAGTCATATCTCTAGCTACCAATTGTCTCCAGGAATTAATCCCTAATAGGAAGAACATATGTGACTAGTAGCTCCTGAATCAACTATCCAGGCAGAATCATCATTCTCTACTAAGCAAGTTTCTAAGAAAAATAAATCAGATTTATTTTCAAAGGAGTTCTATCTTTTCTAGAGAGTAGTGGGATCAACTCCTAATCTCATATCATAAACTCCAAGTTTCATCTCAGAGGACAAACCTCGTTGATTAACTTCACTAGATTTGACAATATTTACTTTCTCTATTTGTCTCTTGACATTCAATATGGACTAGAGTTTATTTAGAAAGCTGACATTACTGGTTTTGTTGTCATCAATCCCACTTTGCTTGAATTGTGAGAACTTTCGCTCAAACAATTCTTGCATTGATTGCATGATCTGATGTGCAGTGACCATGCTCTCAAATGTTTTGGCTAAGACATCGGGTATGCTTGCCAAAATGTAAACTCGGGCTTTATCATTGGCCTTCATCCACATTTTGTATGCATCACAAACATTTCATGTTGCACTAGGGGTTGAGACTTGAAGAAAATCCTTAGTCAAGATGATGTTGAGGTCGTTAACTACGAAAAAAGTTTTAATCGAATCTTTCCAAATTGTATAATTAAATTTGGTCAAACAAGTAGAGGCAGATGACGGAAAAATACAATTTGACATTTTGCTGGAAAAAAAATTGTTCTACATTAAATTTTAGCATAACTTTATAACATCCAATTAATTTTAGCAATAACTGAATGAACCCCATTTAACATTTAAATTTTGCAATGATGCTTTAGTGATTTAGGACAAAAACCACTGAAAGGTAGTCAGTTGTCCCTTTACTGAACCGAGACACTATCAACCAATTATTACACTAGAATAACTTATTCCTGAAATAATTAGTCATCATTGATTTGGTCAAGAAATCATTAACTAGCTTAACAATTTTTCGTTAGTGTTACCCTTCATTTTAGACCTTAGAGTTTTGCCTCAATGAGCCAACCGAAGAGAAAAATCGATTAGGGAAAGAATTAAAGCGATCCTATCCATTTTTGGAGTTCGTCTTGATAATGATCTAATGCACAAACCATCCAAAGGGGGACGCTCTTAGGGCATCTTGAGACCGTGCAAGAAGATCTCACGGTGCAAACTAATGAAGGAGATCGTAGGACATGTTGACACACATCCCTCTCCCACTTTCTATAAATACTCTCTTCAGTCACCTTGATATTGACCTATGCAAACATCATTCGAAGGGGGGCGCTCCCAAGGCGCCTTGAGGCCAAGTATAAGTCTCATGGTGTGAATATTAAAGAAGAAACTTTAGTAGAAGATTGACGTATCGTATACATCTTTTTCCTCATACTGAGTATTTTAAAATACTTAGGGTTTATTTAACTTAGGAAAAAATATGGCTAATTATTTTTACTAAGTAATTGTTTTAGTTTGCCTAATACTAACTTGCTTTGAATAGTTAAACAATTTTGATTAATGTTCATTAAAAATTTTAACTGTTCATTAAACATTTTAACAAACTTTAATCAACAATTTCATGCTTGTAGTAAATCTATCTAATTCACCTTCTAGGTCAGTTTCCAGGTAGGGGTATTTCGTTTTCGTCAGCTTAAATACCCCAGCCTAGACAGAACTAGCCTTAGACAAAGGTCATTTATAGATACATTTGCTACAATTTTAATCTTTTATTAAAACCAATTTAATCCCATTAAATTGATTAAAAATATTAAACTAATTTCTAATCAGATTAGAAATGTTGTGAACTTAGGTCTATGTAAATCATATTTTAAACTATTTAAAAAATGATTTGAACCTAAGTTTGCATGCAATTTTGAATTATTTATTTTAATTTCTAATTTCATTTAGTTATAACAATTATAAAGTAAAAAAAATGAAACAAATTAAAACCATACATTGCATGTGATACCGTACTTAGGAAAACTTATAACAATTATAAAGTTACCTAAAGTAATGACATGTTTCATACAATTCCTATTTCATTACTTAACATACATAACACTTACATACTAAAGTAATGAAATCCGTAATGACATTCATCCACACATTCTAACCATATATTATAACAATTGCAATATAATGATGCATGATAATGTCATTAATGCATGTAAACATATATTATAATAATTATATTATATGATGCATGAGCATGCTATAAAATTAAATCATGTAATTATATTATAACATTTATAATTTTCATGATGCATGATTAAATGCATAACCTATGGTGGGGTTTTCTATATGGCATACATTATGACATATATGATATAAAAATAAACCATACATCAAATGCATAATTTAAAGAACAATATATGGACCGGGATTGAACTCCTAAACAATTAATTAAAATAATATAACCTTTATATTAATTTAATTAATGGAAAAACTAACTATTACATCAAATAATAGTTGAATCGGTTCAAAAAGAGTGAACCCGAATTTGAACTACACGAATTGGGCCGTCCAAAACTCGAACCGCCAGCAACCCAGTCGCTGAACCACCCGACTTCATGAATTGCCCGTAAATCTCGTGAAGTTTCCATCTCGGAGCATCGTGACGTTGTGCCCGAGCATCGCGACATTACAAAAAAACATCTTCGTCTACTGCATTGTAATGTCCCGACGCTAGGGCACAACGTTGCGAGCAACTGTACAGTCGCCTCCTATACATACGCGAACTCCTTCGTTTTTGCTCCAATTTGGGCCTTGATTTCTCCAGAAAAATGTTAGAAAAGTCACAATTGAAACAGACAAAAAAATTTATAGACCCAATTGCAAAACTAATGCCCAAAACATCAGGCCCTTACAAACCAAATTGTAAATTTAAAGTAGTAAATTCTAAGGACCAATCCTGAAAACATCCATAACTGCAAACCATCATTCACAACATGAACACAATAGAGTAATGCAACCCACCATAGCCTGAATCTAAATTCTAGAAAATAAAAAAACTAAGAACCAAAAACCTTCGCTCTGAACCAATTGAAGGACTGTGAGGTCCAATGCGGAAGCGTAGATCGTGTTCCAATTTCAATTTCACAAAGAATTAAAATACAGTGAACTAAATTATGCATATCACAGAGATTTCATAGCATGCTTTATAAATAAACAGTAAAGGAAAATAGGGTTAGTCATACTTACCCTTAAAGAATTGAATCCTCATGAACCTTCTCCTTCCAATCACCACAAATAAACCTCCTTATTCTTCTTAGGGGTGAGAATTACAAAGAGAGTTGTGAGCTTCTCTATTGATTTTTGGGAGAGGGCGAGGAGATGAATTGAGATTTTTGGGAGATCAAACCAAGAGAGTAACCAACAGACCTTCTTTGCATTAGAAGTAAGAGGAAGAAGAAGATTTCCTGTAATCTCTCATTCCCACATATGTGATTAGAGAGAAAACCAAGGGATGGAGTTATAATTCCCTCCTTTTATTAAATTTAAATTAAAGTAAAACTATTTTAATTTAATTAAAAATATATAATTATATAATAATCACTTTATTATATAATATATATTATACCATATGTTATATCTAATATAACATATGACTTATAGTTTTTATATTGTATCAAATATAATATAACCTATAGTTTGGATTCTCTCAACATTTATGACATTTAATACAAATCAAATTCATATTAAAAAATAATTATATGAATCTCATCCATATAATTAGTATTTGAATCATATTCAAATATTTAATTCCTCTCAAAATAAACTTTATATTATAATGTATCAAACACATTGTATTAATTATATCACATAGAATTGATTTGAATTAATTATATCATATATAATTAATTCTCTCAATTAATTTAAAAAATTCAAATTAATTCAAAATTAATTCTCAATTATCCATGTTGAGTTACAGAGGGGACCTTATGGACTTATAAATTGAAGCTTTAATGGTACTTGGATAATTAATTCAAATTATTCAACATCCATCAGCTGTTCATCACTCCAATAAAGACCAACAACTGCACTTTTCGCACTACAGATATATTTCTGTGTCCATTGGATATATCCAGTTAACGATGCAATGACCTTCTACAAATTGCTCGTAAGTACAACTGGGCCAAAATTATTGTTTTGCCTTTGTAGTTACATCTAACTCCTTAAGTACCACTGATCCCTATAATGAACAATAAGTCATAGTCTAACTCTGAACAAACCCCCCTCGGGCCAAAAGAGGGTGTGATGCCACATTGTTCAAGCCTTAGAATCAGCCTTTAAGGGAGCAATTTATCTACTTATCCCGGCATTAGGAAAGGAGTGAATTCCATCTTGTGTAGCTGTGTTCTCAGCTCCCCAATCAAATGAATCTCTAAAATGGTAGGCATATTGAGTCAGTCAATTGGCCACTCTCACCCATGCAAATCAAAGGACTAGCTTCATAGATAGGAATCACAACTCACTAAGGATTCATGTCATGTCACATATGGTCATCCTGGTGAAACATAAGTCGATAATATTAACGGCGTTATATAATGAGACTATTCATTTCGTGATACAATCTTATACAAACTATTTGTATAGGATACCCCAACTCACATATCTCTACATGAATGATCAGGATCAGATCATTTGTAGTACTTTACAACACTTTGTAACAACTACAAAGTAGACCATATTCATAGTGTCACCAGGATAAGGTACCCAATCTTATCCATCTACTACAGACCATTTAAGTTATCATTTAAACATGATTCACTTGTATGTCTCTACATATATGTTTAAATTACATACAATAACCTAGGATCTTTGTTTTTTGGATTGAGTGCATGCTTATAAAATAACAATTATTTTAATAATAACAATTTTTTTTTATACAGAGTTTACAAACTATGAGAATACAAGAGAGATTTAGGACACCAATCTCAACAAAGACTGTCTTTCTGAATGGTAATCTTAAAGAGGCCATCTATATGCAACAACTAGAGGGATTCATCAAACAAGGTCAAGAGCAAATGATCTACAAGCTTTATCGATCCATTTATGGATTGAAACAAGTATCTCGATCTTGGAATATAAGATTTGATATTGCGATTGACCAAAATGTTAATGAGCCTTGTGTCCACAAGAAAATCATCAACAGTTTAAGAGCTTTCTTAGTGTTATATGTGGATGGTATCCTACTCATTGGGAATAGCATAGGTTAATTGACAAATATTAAAAAGTGATTAGTAGCCCAATACCAAATGAAAGATTTGGGAGAGGCGCAATTTGTTCTAGAGATCCAGATCATCAGGGATCATAAGAACAAAATGCTAGCCTTATCTCAGACATCGTATATTGACAAGATGCCTGTGAAATATTCGATGCACAATTTCAAGAGGAGTTTATTACCTTTCAGGCATGGAGTTGTATTGTCTAAGTAACAGTGTCCTAATATACCTAAAGAAGTTTAGGAAATGAGACGAAACCCCAATGTGTCGGCTATTGGTAGCCTGATGTATGCAATGTTATGTATTAGACCTAACATTTGTTATACAGTAGGAAATGTCAGTGAACATCAGTCTAATCTAGGATTAGATCATTGGATAACAGTTAAAACCATCCTCAAGTATCTTCGAAGAACAAGAGACTACATGCTTTTGTATGGAGCGCTAAGGATTTGATCCTTATAGGATACATTGACTCTGATTTTCAGATTATCGGGATTTCAGGAAATCCACATTAGGATCAATGTTCACTCTTAATGGAGGAACAGTAGTATGGAGAAGCACAAAGCAAGGTTGCATTGCTGACTTTACCATGGAGACAGAGTATGTAGCGACTTGTGAAGCTGCTAAGGAGGCTATATGGCTCAAAAAGATTTTGACAGATCTAGAAGTTGTTCCTAATATGTCCAAGCCCATCACTCTTCATTTTGATAATAGTGGTGTTGAGACAAACTCCAGGAAACCTAGGAGCCACAAGAGAGGGAAGCACATTGTGTGTAAATATCATCTCATCCGGGAGATTTTACATCGAGGACATGCGATCGTCACTAAGATCACTTCAGAGCACGATGTTACTGATCCATTTACAAAGGCCCTCATGGCTAAAGTGTTTGAGGGTCACCTGGAGAATCTGGGTCTACGAGACGTGCATCATCTAGTCTAAGGCAAGTGGGAGATGTTACTGGGCATATAATCTATGCCCTAGTTTATTGTTTTATGTGTTGTACTCTATTGATTCTATGTATTTGTATACCTCCACTAGCTTTAGGACAAGTGGGAGATTGTTGGGGTTGATGTTCTAAATCTCGTGGTTTCATAGTCTGTAAATCATTTATACAAACGAATTATTTATTTAATAAAGTGTTATTTTATTAGACATTTAGTTTGCATTAACCCAAAACCAATAAACTAAGATCATAGGTTATTAATATAGCTTAAACATGTATATGGTAACATACAAGTGGATCATGTTTAAGTGATAACCTAAAAGGTATGTAATAGATGGATAAGGCTGGATACCTTATCCTGGTGACACTACGAATATGACCCACTTTTTAATTGTTACAATTATTGTAAAGTGTTACAAATGAACTGATCCAGATCATTCATGTGGAGACATGTGAGTGAAGGTATCCTACACAAAGAGTTTGTATAAGACTAGACTACAAAATGATTAGTCTCTCTTTATAACGTCGTTACTTGAAGAGACTTACATTTCACTAGGATAACCATAGGTGACTTGACCTTAATCCTGAATGAGTTGTGAACTCCTGTCCATGAAGGCGGTCATTTGATCTGCATGGGTGAGAGTGGCTACTTTATCGACTCAATATGCCTACCATTTTGGGGATTCGTCCGAGTGAGGAGCTGGAAATATAGCTACACAAGAAGGAATTCACTCATTCCCATTGTAAGTGTCAACAAATAAATTGCTCCCCTAAAGGCTGATTCTGGGTTTTGAATAATGAGGCACCTCATCCTTTCACTAGCCAGAGATGGGTGTAGTCATAGTTGGACTATGCCTAATTGTTCATTAAAGGGAGTGATACTTAAGGAGTTAGATTTTCACTAAAGATATATTTCTGTGTCCATTGGATATAACCAATCAATAGTACGATAACCCTTCACAAATGCTTGTAAGTACAACGGGGCCAATTTACTGTTTTGTCCCTATAGTTACATCTAACTCCTTAAGTACCACTGATCCCTCTAATGAACAATATATCATAGTCCTACTATGAGTGGACACCTTTCGACCCATGAGAAGGTGTGTGACACCACATCATTCAATCCCCGAAATCAGCCTTTAAGGAAATAATCTTCTACTTACCCTTGCTTCGGTATAGAGTGAATTCCATCTTGTGTAGTTAAGTTCCCAGCTCCTCAATCAGACGAATCCCTAAAGTGGTAGGTTTGAATCCACAATCTGGACACTCGCACCCATGCAAATCAAATGACCACCCTCAAAAGAAGAAATTCCCAACTCACTCAAGATTGAGGTCATGTTACCTATGGTCATCCTAGTGAAATGAAGTCTCTATCATGAACGGCGTTATAGAACGAGACTAATACACTTCATGGTCTGGTCTTATACAAACTCCTTTGTAGAGGACGCCCCCGTTCTCATGTCTCCACATGAATGATCAGGATAAAATCATCTGTAGCATGTCACAACACTTGTAACAATCTACAAAGCGGGCCGCATCAGTAGTGTCACCAGGATAAGATTTCCCTCCTATATCCATATACTACAGACCATTTTGGTTATCATTTAAGGCATGATCCACTTGTATGTCTACACATACATGCTTAAGTTACATCGATAACTAGAGATCTTAGTTTATTGGTTAGTATTAAAGCAAATAAAACATCTCATGTTTTATAGACAACAGTGAAGAAAATATCTCATATTATTACATCACAAGCGTTTGTTCAATAAAGTGTTTACAAACTACAGAACCCGACGAGAGTTTAGGACATCAACTCCAACAATCTCCCACTTGTCCTAAAGCGTGTGGGATGTACAAAATAACTAGTACAAAACAATAAACTAGGGCACTAAGAACTAGTACAAAATCTCCCACTTGCCCTAGTCCAACCGCGGCCAGTCCCATAGACCCATGCTTAGAAGGTGACCCTAAAAAACTGTAGCTGTAGAGCCTTCATAAACAGGTCAGCAATGTTGTGCTCCAAAGCGATCTTCGTGACTACCACGTCCCCTAGATGCACTATCTCGAATATGAGATGATACTTTCACTCTATATGTTTGTCGCGCTTGTGACTCTTGGGCTCCCTGAAGTTTGCCACAGTACCACTATCGTCACAATAGAGGGTGATAGGCCTATACATGTCTGGAACAACTTCCAGATCAGTCAGGAACTTCCTGAGCCAAACGGCCTCCTTAGCAGCTTCACAAGCTGCTACATACTCGGCCTCCATCGTGAAGTCGGCAATGCACTCTTGCTTAGTGTTTCACCATATTACAGCTCCTCCATTAAGAGTGAAAACTGACCCTGAAGTAGATTTTCGAGAATCCTTATCAGTCTGAAAGTCAGAATTCGTGTATCTAGTAAGGATCAAATCTTTAGTTCCATACACGAGCATGTAATCGATCGTTCTTCGAAGATACTTGAGGATGTTCTTAACTGCGGTCTAGTGATCTTGTCCTAGATTAGACTGATACCTACTGACAATCCCCACAACGTAGCACATGTTTAGTCTAGTACAGAGCATCATATACATCAAACTGCCAACGAAAGATGCATAGGGGATCCATCTCATCTCCTCAACCTCTTGAGGTTTTTGAGGACACATTTCCTTAGATAGTGTAACTCTATGCTTGAAAGGCAGTAGGCCCCTTTTGAAGTTCTGCATCGAGTACTTGAGCAACATCTTATCAATGTACGATGCCTGAGACGGTGCTAGCACTTTGTTCTTCCAATCCTTAAAGATCAGAATTCCAAGAACAAACCGAGCCTCTCCTAAATCTTTCATTTGGAATTAGACCACTAGCCAGTTCTTAATTGATGTCAGTAGACCTACATCATTCCCAATGAGTAGGATATTGTCTACATACAACACTAGAAAAACTACTGAACCATTGATGATTTTCTTGTAGACACAAGGCTCATCGACGTTTTTGTCAAACCCGTACGATTTGATCGCAGTAGTATTTAACATCATCTCGAGATCCATGGCTTTGACCCATTCATCTCGATCAACATCCTCCATTTCCTTCTGATAAGACAACGGATCCTTAAGCTCGCCATCAGCTACCATAGCCAGGATTTTGGGGAATCCCATATAGCAAACAGGTGGGTTCGCAACTCTTCCACTACGTCAAGGTTCCTTCAACTCTTGAGGTAGAACTAGGGGTGTATATAGTCCGAGTTGGAAGAATTTTGAGGACCAACCCAAAAATTCGAGTTGGCTAATAATGAACTATATCGGTTCATTTTTGAAAGGTCAACCCAACCCAACCCAACCCAAAATTTTGTGAGGCTAGATCTACGAGAGGGCGAGGGTTTTCGTTTGGAGAGACGAGCATGATGGACGACAGGAGGGACCGAGGGCGAGGGTGAGGGTTTTCGTTGGGTTTCTTTGTCGGACTGCGACAGATGCAAAAGGATGAGGGTTTTCATGGACTGCAACAGATGTGAAAGGGTGAGGGTTTTCTTTTCGTTGGGTTTCTTTATTAGAATGTGGCGGATGCGATTGACGATCGCGACTCACGAGGGACCAAGGGTGAGAGCGACTGGCGAATTTTCCTCCTTTCCTTCATGAGGGACCAGATGCGCAAAGTGAAAGGATGAGGCTGCCTTTTTTGTTTTTGTTATAGGTCGGGTCGGGTCGGGTCAACCTGACACTGAAAGTGAATAACCCGAGACTCGACCCAAATTTTAAATTTTTAATAATTTCTAACCCAACCCAACCTTTACGGTTAGGGTTGGGTAGTCCAGATTAGTAGGGTTATTGGGTTTTTTGAACACCCCTAGGTAGAACTGACCTACCAAATGAACTGTCATCAACAACGCTTGCTGATGGAGTAGACTCTTCTACAACTCTTGTTAAAGTTTTAGTAGTTTCGTTGGAAAGTTCACACAACACGATCTTTCTATGTGGATTGTGCTCCCTCATATGATCCTCCTCTAGGAAGGTTGCATTCATAGACACACTCTGTTTTCCGTAGGATCATAAAAGTAACCCCTTCGTGTATCTTTGGGGTAGCCTACAAAGAGGCACAACCTCGAATGTGGTTCCAATTTCTTTGGATTAGTCTCGAGCATATGTGCTGGGTAACCCCATATATGGAAATGATGCAAACTAGCTTTATGCCCGTTCCACAACTCCAAAGGTTATGGAGAAGTGACGCAAACTAGCTTTCATGCATGGTTATGGAGAAAACCACCAAAAATTATCTTATAATTGTTTAATTATAAATAAATATAATAACTTATCATATTATATTTATAACCTATAGTTTTAATATCACATCATATGCAACATTTAAACCATAGTACTTTTCTCCTTTACTAGATATAAATTATATTTATATCATTTTCCTCCAATTAATGTATCTCATACATCATGTCAACTATATCATATATAATTGATCAATTTAATCATATCATATATAATCAAACTCCCTCTTGTCAATTTGAACACTTCAAACTAAATCAAAAACTGATTCTCAACTTGAATCCATTGAGTTACCAAGGGGACCTTATAGACCTATAGCTTGGAGTTCCAACGGTACGTGGATAACTGACTAAACTCTTTAGCCACGAGATCCACCATCCGTTAACTGCTGGGCACTCCACTAAAGACCGATAGCTGCATTCTTTTCACTACAGATATATTTTTGTGTTCATCGGATATAACCAATCAATAGTACAATAACCCTTCATAGATGCTCATAAGTACAGCTGGGTCAATTTATCGTTTTGTCCCTCTAGTTACATCTAACTTCTTAAGTACCACTGATCCATCTAATGAACAATATCTCATAGTCCTACTATGAGTGGACACCTCTCGACCCATGAGAAGGTGTGTGACACCACATCATTCAATCCCCGGGATCAACCCTTAAGGAAATAATCTATCTACTTACCCCTGCTTTGGGGAAGGAGTGAATTCCATCTTGTGTAGTTGAGTTCCCAGCTCCTCAATCAGATGAATCACCAAAGTGGTAGGTTTGAGTCCACAATCTGGCCACTCGCACCCATACAAATCAAAGGACCACTCTCAAAGGCAGGAGTTACCAACTCATTCAAGATTAAGGTCATGTTACATATGGTCATCCTAGTGAAGTGAAGTCTCTATCATGAACGACGTTATAAAACGAGACTAATACACTTCGTGGTTCGATCTTATACAAACTCCTTTGTATAGGACGCCCCCGCTCGCATGTCTCCACATGAATGATCAGGATCAGACCATCTGTAGCATGTTACAACACTTGTAATAGGGTTGGCAAAATTCCTCGTGGGTCGGGGATGGGGTACCCGCCCTGACCCGACCTCGATTAATCCCCGATCTCGATTTGATATATTTATATTTTTATAAATATATATTTATAATATATAAAATAATTTATTTATATATATATTTATAATGTATAGTGTTCGATTGGAGCCTAATATTAAATATCCAAATTCTAACTCTAAACCCAAGAAGCCAAACCCATTTTAATTAATAAAAAAAATGAGAAATTTTCGCGGGGAATTAGTAGGGGAATTCCTATGGGGAAATGAGGAATGGGTCCCGACAGGGAATCCCCACCCCCGTCCCCCATTCAAATGGCGGGGACAGAGGCGAGGATGGGGGGAATTTCCCACACAGGGTCGAGGATGGGGGACGCCACCCCGCCCTACCCCGTTGCCAACCCTAACTTGTAACAATCTACAAAGCGAGTCGCATCCGTAGTGTCACCAGGATAAGGTTTCCCTTCTATATTCATATACTACAGACCATTTTGGTTATCACTTAAGGCATGATCCACCTGTATCTCTCCACATACCTACTTAAGTTACAACAACAACCAGGGATCTTAGTTCATTGGTTTATGGTAAAGCAAATAAAACATCTCATATTTCATAGACAACAGTGAAGAAAATATCTCATATTATTACATCACAAGCGTTTGTTCAATACAGTGTTTACAAACTACAGGACCCAACGAGAGTTTGGGATATCAACCCCAACAATCTCCACTTGTCCTAGGGGTAGTGGTGATGCTAAATCACTGTTTACGAAAGGAAAATCTTTCTCGAGAAAAGTGAACTCTAACTTTCAGAAAGGTAATCGTGCATAGAGGGATAAATCTATTATGAGATGTTTCTTGTGCCATAAAGAAGGACATTTCAAAAGAGATTGTCCTGACAGAAATAAGAAACCATACAGAAAGGATTTCAAAAGGCCAAAGGAACATGGGAGAGGAGATGTTTCTATATAGGAGGATAGACTTGAATTCACAAAAATTCATGTGACCACTTAGGAAAGAGCAAATGGCCATGAATCTAAAGAAGACTGTGTGTTAGACTTAGGTTGTACCTATCACATGACATCATCAAAGGCATGGTTTATCTCTTATAAATCATAGGATTGTGGATCCGTTTTTATGGGAGACAATCATGACTGTAAAGTGGTTGGAATAGGCTCAATAGTGTTTAAACTCCAAGACAATAGAGACATACTCCTTAAAGAAGTAAGGCATGTTCCACAGCTTAGGCGGAATCTAATTTCTATGGGAATGCTTGATGACCAAGGCTGCATGTTTATTGGGAAGAATGAAAGCCTAGAGATTTCAAAGGATGGAAGACCTATATTTAATGGGGTGAAGTCTAATGGGTTGTACTTTGTGAGAAATGTTTCATTACTAGCTCAAACACTTGTAACACAGAAGCTTGAAGAGGGTGAGATTGATTTGTGGCATAGAAGACTCTCACATATAAGTGAGAGGAGAATTCAAGAGCTACAGAAACAGGGGTTGATGAGGCTGAATTTCTATGAACATTGTATCTATGGGAAGTCTAAGAGATAGAAGTTTGTGAAGGGTACTCACAAAACCACTGAAATTCTAAGCTACATATATGTTGACCTATGGAGACCTACAAAGATTCCTTCATGGAGTGGTTCAAGGTATTTTCTTTCTCTAATAGATAAACTCAAGGGAAGTTTTGGTGTTTTTGTTAAAATCCAAAGACCAAACATTTGCAAATTTTAAAAATGGAAAATCTATTGTTGAGAATCAATCTAGTAAAAAATTAAAATATTAAGGACGGACAATGGTTTAGAATTCCTAGGCAATGACTTCAATAGTTTTTGTGCTGAGAATGGAATTACAAGGCATAGAATTGTAGCCTACACTTCACAACAAAATGGAGTAGTTGAGAGGATGAATAGAACTATCTTAGAGAGAGTAAGATGCATGATTTCAGAAACTAAAGTGGAAGAGTCTTTTTGGACAGAAGCAGTGGCTACAACTTGTTTTACTATGAATAGGAGTCCTTGCACGACTATGGATTTTAAAACACCTAAGGAAGTATGGTCAGGGCATCCTCCTAACCTCTCTTTCTTAAAGCCTTTTGGCTGTAGAGCTATGAAATGTATGTTCATTGGCTATCCAGAAGGAACTAAAGGGTTCAAGTTGTGGGATTTCAGATCTAATCAAAGCATAATCAACAAAGAAACCCAAATAGAAACCTAAGAACCTGAACCTTAGAACTTAACAAACTATACTCTTACAAGAGTTAGAACTAGAAAGAAAAGAAGGCCATCACAAAGGTACAGAGAGGATGATTATGTTTCTTTTTCTAACCTTTGTGATGACATAAATGATAATGAACCTAAAAGCTATGAAGAAGCAGTTAACAGTAAGGAAAACAAATAGTGGGTGAAGGCAATGAATAATGAAATGAGCTCCTTGTATAAAAATGAGACATGGACTTTGACTACTTTACCTCCTAAATAGAAAGTTGTGCCATGCAAGTGGTTATTTAAGAAAAAGTTGGGGAAGGAAGATGAAGGTGGAGTGAGATATAAAGCTAGACTAGTAGCTAAGGGATGCACTAAAAAAGAAGGACTAGACTACAATGATATCTTCTCCCCTATGGTGATGCATACTTCAATAAGAGTGCTCCTAGCTATTGTAGCTTGCAAAAACTTAGAGCTAAAACAGCTAGATGTGACCACAACTTTCCTATATGAAAAGCTAGAAGAAACTATCTATATGTCTCAGCCTGAAAGTTACAAGAAAAATGGGTCAGAAGATCTAGTTTGTTTGATAAAGAAGTCCCTATATGGGCTTAAACAGTTTCCAAGGTGTTGATATAATTGTTTTGATGAGTTTATATCGAGCCTAAAGTTCAGAAGAAGCATCTATGAGTCTTGTGTCTACATAAGGAAGTGTGAAAATAAGGAAGAAGTCTATCTTATACTATATGTAGATGATATGTTATTGGCAGGAAGTAATATGGATGAATTAAATGAAACTAAAGCTCAAATGAGCAAGGAATTTGATATGAAAGACATAGGAGCTACAAGGAAAATTCTAGGGATGGAAATCTACAGAAACAGAAATAAGGGAGAGTTGTTCCTATTTCAGTCAGACTATGCAACCAAAGTATTAAAGAGGTTTAACATGGAAAATGCCAAGGCTGTGTGCACCCCTTTAGCTCAACATTTTAAACTATCTGCCAAAGACTCTCCATCCACTAAATAACAAAAGAAAGTAAATGGAGAGAATTCCCTATTCAAGTGCCACAGGTAGCCTAATGTACTTGGTGTGCACAAGACCTGGTTTAGCTCACTGTTCCAGCTTTAGTAAGTAGGTATATGGGAAATCTAGGGAAAGGCACATTGGGAGGCAACAAAGTGGGTATTTAGATACCTAGTGGGCACTCAAAAGAAGGGCCTCTTATATAGACACCCTGATTCAACTAGCCTAAGTCTAATGGGCTACTTTGACTCAAACTTTGCTTGTGATAGAGACAAAAGAAGGTCATTCACAAGGTAAATTTTCCAATTTGGAGGTAATACTATCATATGGAAATCTATTCTAAAGTCCATTGTAGCTTTATCTACAATAGAGGCTGAATTTATTGCATTAACAGAGGCTGCCCAAATAAGCTAAATGGCTACAAGGACTTCTATCAGACTTTGGGTTTAATCAGAAGATAATAAGCATTAAATGTGACAATCAAAGTGCTATTTGCCTAATTAAAAACCCTCAGTTTCATGACAGAACCAAACATATGGATATATGAATGCATTTCATCAGAAATGAAATAGAAAAAGCTGAAATAAAAATTGTGAAAGTTAAGACAGAAGAAAAATTATCTCATTTTCAGACTAAAGTTGTGCCTCGGTTCAAGCTAGAATATTGTCTGGGTCCACTTAAAATAATAGACCATCTAACTGAAGGGTGAAGCTACAAAACAAAGTCAAGGTATGAGTAATTTTTAGCTCAAGGTGGAGAGTTGTAAAAGAAACTGAGCTAAACAATTACCTTTAAACTTCAAAGCTAAAGTTACAATTCATGTATACTTATTACAAGAAAACAGAAAATTTTTACTATTTGTTGAAACAATAAATAATCTAAAAAAATTGTTTTTTAGCTTACCTATTTTGTAACCTCTTTACAAACATATTTGTGTATATAACACGTATATAAAACAGATCTGGAAGGAAAAATAAAGATGACAAAAGAAATTTGAAAAGATCTGAAATACCTTAAAAAATCTCTTAAAAAAAAAAAAAAAGAAAAAACCCATACCTTTGACAGTGGATGTAGGTCTATTAGACCGAACCACTATAATCCTTATGCAGATCTTCTTCTTCTCTCTCCATCTCAGAAGTTGTATGCTTATTTTCTTTATTAAATTTTTTTTTTTTCGATCTACATGAAATGATCAAGAACAAGAGAGAGAAGTTAGAGAGCTTTAGAACCCTAACTGAGAGAATGAAATTGACACCATGAGGAAATAAGGCTGGTTACCTGGAATTTTTACTCAATTTGTTTTTCTCTGCTAAGTGGCTGAAGGTGAATCACATATGGAAATTTTTTGTCTTTGTTTCTGAGCTAGATGAAGTGGTACTCTTTTTATTGTGCATCTATAAAGAAAGAAAATCTTATTAAAGAAGGCTCATTTGTTTTAATAGTATACAATAAAAAATAGCCATGCTTACTCAATCAATAAATATTTAGTTGAATTTTAACCATTTGTTTAATAATCTATAAGCCGAGTTATGTTAGTTGAAAAAAAATACATGGTTTATTTTATAATTTGTATGAGATTTTTGTTTTAGACAACCAAATTGAAACAAAACTACGAGATAATATGTTCAATAAGAAAAGAAAAATCTCTAAAAATACAAGGAAACGATCCCAAAGAAAAATTCTTACGCCACGAAACACTTGATCAAGAACCTCCTTTTAGAGACAGCTCATGAGGAGCTAGTTGTAGGCATGGGGCACGTGCTGGTAGGCAATAGAATGGAAGGAAGAAGCAATCTTCCTGATAACATCAACACACATGGTATTCCATTCTTGCTACCAAACGAAGGCCTTCAAAAATGGCTAAGGCTTCTGCTTTTGAGTGGCTTAAGAATAGGTTTCAAAAATCATGCATAGATGCAAGCATGGTCTTAGTCGAAGATCCAATAATTCCACCAAAGCCCACAACAAAGGTTTCCATTCTGCAAGTTGCGTCAATATGTATTATACTCAAGTTTTGATCAGATATGTTATAAATTGGGGAATCAATGATAGAAATAAAGTTTTCTTTTGGGTCCACCCCAAGCTTCACCCCATACTCGATGATCCACTCACACAGTCCAAAAATCTAAAACATGCATGTGCTTTACTTCTGAAAAACAATTACCAGGAAACAAAATTGACTAAACTTTCCTTACTCTTCGGCAACCAAAAAGAGCATGAATAACTGTTTCTTTCTTCCTTCGACAAATTGGGCATCCATGGTCAACCTCCAAACCTCGTGATCCAAGGTTAACCATAGTAGGAATACAATTACGACACACCTTCCAGGTAAACACAACAATTTTGTAAGGAATTTTGATTGTCCACAATCTCATCCACCAATTCGATAAACTCGATACTTGAGAAGAACTGGATCCACATCCCCAAAAACGATCCATAATAGCACATTTATGTCTGCTTTTAACCGAGTATTTCCCATTTTTTACTATAGTTCCATATCCATTCATCTTCCCTATTTGTCATACTAATGGAGATTTTAATCATCTCCATAACATCCTCATAGGTGAAAAATGATCTCAATAGATACTGATCCACATTCCGAAGGGGATATAAAATCAGCCGACCAACGCCTATCATTCGAACCACAAAAAGATATAACCTTGAAAGTAGAAGATGTAGGGATCTATGGGTCCAAAAAAGCTAAAGTTGTTCTCCCATTGCCGATGGCTTTTCTGATGCCTTTCTTCAACACCTCTCTCCCCCAACATAACCCTTTCCAAAAGAATGAATCAAACTTTGAGTAGGAGACCTCCAAAACAGAGCACGTCGGAAAATATCTCCCTTTTAACACCCTACTAAACAGAGAGAGGGGGTTCTTAAGAATCCTCCAAACCTGTTTGGCAAAGAAGAGCTTGGTTAAAAATTTCAAGATCTTTGAAATTCAGATCCCCAGTTCTTTTGGTAAACGCAGCTTATCCCACCGCATCGAATGAATTTTCCTTTTTTTCTTCAGAAAAGCCCCATCAAAATCTCACACATAACTTCATAATATCCGAACGTAAACATTTAGGAAGACGGAAGCAACTTATAGCATAAGTGGGAATTGCTTGAGCAATACTCTTAATCAGATTTTCTTTAGCCCCCACTGAAAAGTGTTTATCTTTAATTGTCTTAAAATCATTCATCCTCCTTCTAGTCACACCAGTTAGGAGGCCCAAATAAGAGTCCAACCTATTCACCACCTTCATGTTGATCACACTCTCAAAATAATTTTTGCAATCATCCTGAAACTAGGGGAAAAAAGCATGGTCGACTTAGAAAAGTTTACACATTGTCCAGATGCTCGTTTATACACCTGAACAATCATCTTAAACACCCAAAATTCTTGGTCAGTTGCTTTCAAAAAAATTAAGATTGTCATCAGCAAAATAAAAACAAATGGGTAATCGGAGCACAAAGATTCAACATTGGTATCCTGTAAGATTACCCTTAAGATATTCCCTTCACGAAAGACTTTCGGCACATAGTAAGAACAAATATGAGGACAACGGGTCTCCTTGCCTCAAGCCCCTCAAGGGGGAAATGGAACCATAAGCGACCCCATTGACGAGGATTGCAAGATTCATAGTTGACACACAGTCCATGACCACCTCGACCCAATCTTTATCAAACCTAAACAAATTAAATTTTTATCTAAGAAAAGCCCACTCAACCCTATCATACGCCTTACTCATATCTAACTTCAAAGTAGCAAAACTCACTTTTCCTTTTTTTTTCTTTTTCTCCATTAAATTCATACACTCGTGGCTTATAACATTATTATCACTAATAAGACGTCTAGGAACAAAGGCAGATTGGTTAACAGAACTAATGTCCTTCGGGACCACTTTCAATCTAACAACCATAGCTTTAATGATCAATTTATATAAAATATTGCAAAGACTGATAGAGTGGAAATCAGAAATATACCTGGGATTCTTGATCTTTGGGATGACAACTAGATAGGTTTTGTTCCAGTACTTGATAGATGCCTTCGGTTTAGGATGGTTAAAACACATTCTGATATACTCCTTCCCACAATGTCCCAATATTTTTTTTTGTAAAAAATAACCAAAAATCCGTCTGGATTAGGGGATTTTATAGGATGAAAAGATTTTAGAGCATTCTCCACCTCCTATGTTGTATAAGGTCGAAGGAGCCAATCATTCATATTAGGTGTAACTTTTGGTAGGAGCCCCTCAAACACCTAATCTATCGCTTCATTAGGAGGATTTGAGGTTGTAAAAATATTATGAAAGTATTGAGTAAATATATTTGGAATCGTTTTATCATCTTCAATCCAAACATCTTCATTATTCAAGATACCATGTACATCAAGGTTTGTGAAAACCATACGGAAGTAAGATCGGATCCCAATTTTATTTTTTTACAAAAATAAAACTATAGACTTGAAAACCATTATGCATTCAACAAAACCATCATGTTAAAAAAAAATAAGAAAAGGAAAGGAAAGAAAAGGAAATTAAGGTTAGAGGACTCTTATCCTTGAAGTCACAAAGCTTCACCATAATTCCTCACCAGTCACAATCTCACCGATCTCCTTGGATCACAAATTCCAAAATCACAGTACTGTCAAAAACCCAATTGGACACCACCATTGGATTACCTCGGTATTCTTTATAGGGTGAAAATCCACGAGAGTTTTGTGGACTTCATGAAAATTTTGACAAGAGAATTGTAGATTTTGAGAGGAAAAAAATGTTTCAAAGCACAACACTAGGAGTCTGAGTTTTTCAGGGGAGAAGACGATTTCCTGTAACCCCCTAATTCCCATGATTTGGTGGAGAGAAATAAGGGGAGGGTGCTATGTGTCACAATCGCTCTTTCGGAAGCTTCTCTTAGCGATTGTGCGGCACTTGTTCCCGCTCACGAACAAGCCAGCCAACTCGTATACGGACTGTCGATGGCACACCGAGTGCCTCTTGCAACCTCCACCCCCGTTTTTAGGGAAAACGGTTTTAGAAAACGGGTTTAGAGAAAAGGTTTTCGTAAGAAGATTTGAGAGTGTGTATAAAGAAAGAAAGATTGTAGTAGACTAGAAAGCAATAAGCAACAACAACGGCTTTATAGAGTACTACTCCGGGTATGAGGAAGTGATAGTTAGTCTTATCCCCATATAGTGCATTCTGAACAAAAAGCCAACTGGCGCCCTTGCATATGCAAAAGGGCGAGTGGTCACCTACAATGAAAATGTAAAGAAAGCAAGCTAACTAAACTAATACAATACAGGATATGAAAGTATGCTAGAAGGGGGTAGGATTGGGCATGCGGCCATGGGCAATAGGCCCTGGACAAGCATGACCGTTACATTCTCCCCCACTTAATTGGTTGACGTCCCCGTCAACCGACCTTGTTCAAAACCTGCGATGGCCGGAGCTGCATTCTTCAAGTCTTCGGCCCGCTCCCAACTGATCTCTTCGTCGGGGAGATCCTTCCATTTCACTAAGAACTCTGTCAGTTCTCGTCTGGGTCTTCCACTACGGCGCGTACGTTTACCCAGGATTTGTGCAACTTCTTTCTCAGCAGAACTCTTCATCGTGACCGATGGGTGCCTTAGCATGTTCCGCTGTTCATCCTCGGGTTCGGGATGATAGGGCTTCAGGAGACTCACACAGATGACAGGATGAATCTTCATCCATGAGGGTAACTTAACCCTATATGAGGTTCTCCCGACCTTCTCAATTACCTTCACTGGACCTTCATATTTCCTTACTAGCCGTTGGTCTCTCTGGCCTCGGAAACGAAACTGTTTCGGTCGTAGCTTGATCAGGACCTTGTCCCCAGCTTGAAACTCAAGGGCCCTCTACTTCTTACCAGCCCATTTCTTCACCCTCTTTGATGCTCTTTCTAGGTAGGCGCGAGCTATCTCAGAAGTTTTGCTCCACTCTTTAGTGAAGTTATGTGCCTGAGGACTTTTGCCTGCATAAGGGTGGTCCACCAAGTGTGGCCTGAGTGGCTGTCTGCCGCACCGTTCGAAGGGCGTCTTTCCGATCGCAGAACTCTGCTGGCTATTGAAGCTGAGCTGAGCCATACCTAACAACTCGTTCGACTGTTTCCGACGCTCAGCCAATTCTGGCGGGGCCATCTGATATGCATTCTTGGCAGGCGGCTTTGCCCCTGGCAACAACTCAACCTCATGGTCAATCCCCCTTCGTGGGGGTAAGGACTTGGGCAAGCTTTTCGGCATGACGTCCCGATACTCTTCCAAGACAAATAGATCGTCTTGGGGGATTTCCTCTTCAGTGGACTCAACCGATTCTATCGGGATGGCCATGAACGTGGGTTCGTCGTGGGCCAGGCCCCTCTTCAATTGGAGGGCTGAGATCATTCTCACCCCATTTGGCCGCTTGATACTGGCTTGGACTACGGTCGGTGTAGATCCGGTAATGACTAAGCATTTGGCGAGGGGCACTGGTATGACTTTATGTTCAAGTAGGAATTCCATCCCCAGTACCACATCGAAATCATCCATCTTGACAATCACGAAGTCGACGAGCCCCTTCCAGTCTCCTAACTTTACCGGAGTTCTCTTCGCTATCCCCGAAATCGGTAGGGCTGCGGAATTCACAGCTTTCATCTTTCCTGCATCTCTTTCCCAATTCAAGTTCAGGCGGCGAGCTTCCGTTTCCACCATGAAGTTATGGGTAGCCTCAGAGTCAACCATAGTGGTTTTGGCCGATCTTTGGTTGACCCAAGCGTCCACATACATGAGACCTTTCTCTAGTGGCTCCGTCGCCTTTCCCATATTCTTCTGGAGTGCAGATAGGAATTTCAATGCCCCCATCCTGGGATTCTCAATTTCTTCCGCTGGCTCGGTTACCGTCTCCTCTAGTTCAGCCTCGTCTTCGGAGGTAGAGGCTAATGTGGCTTGAAAAGCATTGAACGCAGTTTGATTTGGACATTCACGCGCTCTGTGTGGCCCTCTACATATGAAACAAGACAGGGGGCGATTGTAATTGTTATGCTGTTGTGGCGGCCCCCGCCAGTTGTTTCCTGATCTCGATTGGGATGATTTACGGTCCCCCCCTGTGTTCTTGTCTCCTCCCCCAGGTCTGGGAGGGCTGGAACGGCTGTTTCTGTTTTCCTCATTTGAGGAAGTTGATTGCTTCCTTACATCTTGTGAGTTAGTGCTAAGGTCGTATAGTCGTTCAGCTGCCGCATAGGCAGAGGGGAGATTTTGTACTCTCTGTTCATATAGTTTTGCTTTCGCCCACGGGTTCAGCCCCTCCACAAAGCAAAAGACCTTGTCTTTTTCGGACATATCTCGTATGTCCAACATGAGTCCTGCAAACTGTTTTACGTAGTCCCTGATGTTACCTGTTTGCTTTAGCTCTCGGAGTTTTCGTCGAGCCAAGATCTCGACATTTTCAGGGAAGAACTGCGAACGAAGTTCTTGTTTCAATCTATCCCAAGTATCAATAGTGCAGCGTCCTTCCTGTATGTCTGTAAATCGTGATCTCCACCACAGTTTTGCATCTTCAATTAGATGCATCGTTGCTATTGTGACTTTCGACTCTTCAGTCACTATGTTCGTCGCCTTGAAGTATTGCTCAAGGTCGAAGATAAAATTTTCCAGGGCTTTCGCTTCTCGCACCCCACAGAAGGGTTTCGGTTCTGGGATTTTTATTCGGCTTACGGCCATTGCGCCCCCAGGTGGGGCTTGGTTCCCTACCGCTCGGATGGTGAGATTCACCCTAGCACTCACATCCGCTATCTAGGCTCTGACGACATCCAGGGCCGATCGAAAGTCTTCAGATAAGTCGGTTACCATCTGAAGTATTGCTTTTTGGGAGCTGTTCAGCTCTTCGACACGCTCCTCTATGTGGGCAACAGAACCCGAGGAGCTATCGCCTCGTTCAAAGTTGCCGAACCGTACTGTTTTGGTCTCGAGGGTCTCTACCCTCATCATCAATTCTCTGACGGGTAATCCGTCTAGGCGGCCTACCACCGCATCAATTCCATCGGCTTTCTCGGCAACTTCTTGTAGCCGAGTCTCAAGAAAACGAACATTATCTGGGACCTCTCTCAGGTAGAGCATTTGCTCTTCCATCTCTACCAATCTGTCCACATGGGACTTGTTCAGGTTCTTCGTCGCCGACATGATCACTGATCTTCCTTCTATAAGCCAACTTGGCTCTGATACCAACTGTCACAATCGCTCTTTCGGAAGCTTCTCTTAGCGATTGTGCGGCACTTGTTCCCGCTCACGAACAAGCCAGCCAACTCGAATACGGACTGCCGATGGCACACCGAGTGCCTCTTGCAACCTCCACCCCCGTTTTAGGGAAAACGGTTTTAGAAAACGGGTTTAGAGAAAAGGTTTTCGTAAGAAGATTTGAGAGTGTGTATAAAGAAAGAAAGATTGTAGTAGACTAGAAAGCAATAAGCAACAACAACGGCTTTATAGAGTACTACTCTGGGTATGAGGAAGTAATGGTTAGTCTTATCCCCATATAGTGCATTCTGAACAAAAAGCCAACTGTCGCCCTTGCATATGCAAAAGGGCGAGTGGTCACCTACAATGAAAATGTAAAGAAAGCAAGCTAACTAAACTAATACAATACATGATATGAAAGTATGCTAGAAGGGGGTAGGATTGGGCATTCGGCCATGGGCAACAGGCCCTGGACAAGCATGACCGTTACACTATGCATAACTCCCTCCTTTAATTTAAATTCAAAATTTAAATAAAATAATATTAAAATCAATTTTAATTTAATTAATAATATATAATTATATGATAACCACCTTATTAGGTAATTCATATATCATACTTATCTGTTATATTAACCTATAATATATATTATATCAAATATAATATAACATATAGTTTGTAATTCTCTCGTTAAACCTATAGTATCTAATATAAATCAAATTCATATTAAATTTAACCTATATTTTTTTATATAAATCCAATTCATATATTTAATATTTGAATCATATTCAAATTTTTATTCCTCTCAAAATAAACTTTATGTTATAATGTATTAAATACATTATATTAATCATAATCAATTCATATTAATTATATCATAAAAAATTAATTCTCTCAATTGATTTGAACGGTTCCAATTAATCCAGAATTAATTCAATTATCAATAATCCCAGTTGAGCTACCGAGGGGACCTTATAGACTTATAGATTGAAGCTCCAATGGTACTTGATTAATTAATTAAACACTTTAATTAAATTACCCAACTTCCATTAATGGTCAACTAGAGACCGATAGCTTCACTCTTCGCACAACAAATATATTTCTATGTCCATTGCATATGACTCATCAATGATGCATTGACCCTTAACAAATTGCTCATAAGTACAGTTGGGCAAAAATTACCGTTTTTCCTCTGTAGTTACATTTAACTCCTTAAGTGCCACTGATCCCTCTAATGAACAATAAGTCATCGTCCAACTATGACCAAAACCCTCTCGAGCCAGGAAAGGGTGTGGCATCACATTGTTCAAATCTCGAAATCACCCTTAAGGGAGAAATTTCTCTACTTTTCCTAACTATAGAGAATGAGTGAATTCCTTCTCGTATAGATGTGTTCTCAGCTCCTCAATCAGACGAATCCCCAGATAGGCATATTGAGTTGGCTAAACTGGCCACTCCCACCCATGCAGATCAAAGAACCGCCTTCAGATGTAGGAGTTCTTAACTCACTCAGGATTAAGGTCAAGTCACCTATGGTCATCCTATTGAAATGTTATACTCTTCTATCAATGGTGTTAATGTTGGGTTGTATGACCTAAAACTCGCAATCTGTAATTTTAAACATATTCTATTTACAATAAAAATGTTATTTCCAGTTATTCAATCAAATTGTTATTGAATATATAAATTGCACTTGTATAGACTAAATCCAATATATTAAGATTCATGGTTATTACATGAATACTTGAACTTTATGTGGAGAGATAAGAGTGGATCAAGTTCAAGTAGATAGCCAAAATGATCTATAATTTACGAATATGGTTGAGTACCTTATTCTGATAACACTATTGGATACAGCCCACTTTGTAGATTGTTGTAAAATGCTACAAACAAAGTGATCTTGATTCGTTCATGTGGAGACATGAGAAGTAGGGGTATCCTATGCAAAGAATTTACATAAGATAAGACCAAGAAATAAGTCACTCTTATTTTATAATGTTGTTTACTATTTAAGACTGACTATTTCAAAGCGATGACCTAAATAACTTAACCTAAATTTTAAGCTAACTATGAACTCCTATTTATTCGGGATTATCCTTAGATTTTCATGGGTGAGGGTTGGCTCAATAGCACTGGCTCAATAAGCTTCCCATTTTAGGGGTAAGACTAAGTAAATAGCTAGGGACATAGGGTGCGAGATAGAATTCACTTCTACTCGCTTTTATGGATACTAGAAAGGTTGTTCCCTTAAGTGCTGACTCCAGGTCTTAAACAAGAGGCCTTACCCTCTTATTGGCTCGAGAGGGACTTAGTTAGATGATTGGATCTCAAACCAATTGTTTATTAGAGGATCAGTGGGACTTAAGGAACAAGAGGTAATATCGGGGGTAAAACAGCTATTGACCCAACCGTTATTACGAACAACCTGTCAAGGGTTAACTTACTAATTATGGTTATATCAAGTGGACAAAAAATATCTACAGTGAAGGGAGTGCAACTGTTGGATTTTAGTGGAGTGATTCGATAGTTAACGAATGGTGGTTAATTAGGTTAAAGAGTTTAGCCAATTAATCTCAGATCGTTGGAGCCCATGATTTGTAGGTCTATTAGGTCCCCCTACTAGTTCACAAATGGAATAAACCTTAAAATAGGGTGATGAGTAAATTTGAAACGTTCAAATTCGAATTAAGGAAATTTGTAATTATATGTGATATAATTACTAATTATTGAATTAAACGAAATTGGATAATTGGTTGATATTTAAATTCGATTTAAATATCAAATTTCATGAATAGAGATTCATGGTTGTGGAATTGGAGTTTGATTAATTTATTACTTTATATTAAATTAATAAGAACTAATTAAATTGTTTAATTAATTATTAATTTTATTTAAAATTAATTATTGAATTAATTTTGGTAAAATTAATGAAATTTCAGTTTAATTAAAAATTAACATTGATATTGCATTTTAATTTTGAAATTTTTTTCAAAATCAAATAGAAAATTGGGTTTTTTCCACTTGCAGAAACTCTCACCATTCCACTAAATCAAAGGAGTAAGAGTTGTCTTCTACCTAGATGATCTGATTGCATGAAACCTTGACATAAAACTCTCAAGTTTGTGTTGAGTTTTGACCATGCAAAAGTGGATTATGCTGAGGTTTTTTATAAAAGAAGACTTCTTCAATTTTGAGTGAAAAACCAATGTGTTCTTCCTCATTCTTCCCTCAATTTAACTTATTTTGAGTCCTGCAACTTAACTTAAGGTCCAAAAGAATAGTAAAGAAGATCTATTGGTAGTCCATAAGCTTTTGGAGTCATAATTAAAGTTGATTTCGTAGATCAAAAGAGTTCATCAAAGGTATTTCAAAAACTCTCTTGCTATTCTATGAACATGCTTGATTTAATGCTAAAATTAATGAATTAGAGTGCTTAATAATCTTGAATTCTTCCGTTGTATGCTTGCTACTTCCAACAGTTATATAGTGAGACTAGTCATTTTGTGGTCCAGTTTATACAAACTCTTTGTATAGAACACCCCTGCTCACATGTCTCCACATGAATGATTAGGATCAGATCATTTGTAGGACTTTACAACAATTATAACAACTACAAAGCGAGTCGTCTTCGTAATTTCACTATGATAAGGTACCCGACCTTATCCATCTACTACAGACTATTTAGGTTATCTCTTAAACATGATCTACATATATGTCTCCACAAACATGTTTAAGTTACAAAAGATAACCTTGGATCTTAATTTATTGGTTTTGTGGGTTAATTCTACTAAATGTCAAATAAAATGCCTCTGATTCTATTAGATAAATAAACCATTTGTACATTATAATTATAAACTATAGAACCCACGAGATTTAGGATATCAATCCCAACAATCTCTCACTTGTTCTAAAGCTAGTGAGATGTACATCATAAAAGTCAAACTAATATAAAAGTACAAAAAAACAAGAAACTAGGGCATACAATACGCGCCAATACAAAACCTCCCACTTAACCTAGACTGAATGTGGCATGTCTGGTAGACCCATACTCTGTAGGTGTCCTTCAAACACCTTAGCCATGAGGGCCTTTGTAAAGGGGTCAACAGCGTTGTACACCGAAGCTATCTGTATGACGATCACATCCCTATGATGCACAATATCTCATATTAGGTGATACTTTCGCTCTATGTGCTTCCCGCGCTTGTGACTTCTGGACTCCCTAGAATTAGCCACAGTACAATAAAGGGTGATTGGTTTTTACATGTCTAGAACTACTTCCATTTCAGTCAAGAATTTCTTGAGCCAATCAACCTCCTTGGCAGCTTCACAAGCTGCTACATACTCTGCCTCCATGGTGGAGTCAACAATGCACCTTTGCTTGGTGCTTCTCCTGACTACAGCCCCAAGGTTAAGATCGAAAACTAATCCTGAAGTAGATTTCCTAGAATCCTATCAGCCTGAAAACCAGAGTCTTTGTACCTTATAAGGATCAAATCCCTAGACCCATACATGAGTATGTAGTCCCTCGTTCTTGAAAGATACTTGAGGATAGTTTTAACGGTAGTACAGTGAACTAATCCTGGATTCGACCGATATCTACTAACTATTCCCACTGCATAGTAGATGTCAGGTCTAGTACATAACATCACATACATCAAGCTACCAACAGTTGATGCATAGGGGATCCATCTTATCTCCTCAACTTCTTAAGGTGTATCAGGACACTATTCCTTAGATAGAGCAACTTCATGCCTGAAAGGTGGCAAGCCTCTCTTAGAATTTTGCATCAAATATTTGATAAGCATCTTGTCAATGTATGATGCCTAAGAAAAAGCCAGCAATTTTTTTTTTCTTTCGATCCTTAAAGATCTGAATACCCAGAACAAACTGCACCTCTCTCAAATCTTTCATTTGGAATTAGGTTTCCAACCAATCTTTAATTTCAGTCAATAGACCTATATCATTCCCAATGAGTAGGATATCATCTATGTACAATACTAGAAAAGCTACTGAACTGTTGATGATCTTCTTGTAAACATAAGACTCATCAATAGCCAATATTTGATCGCATTATCAAATCTTATATTCCAAGATCAAGAAGCTTGTTTCAATCCATAAATGGACCAATTAATTTTGTAAACCTTTTGCTCTTGACCTTGGGTTATGAATCCCTCAGGCTGCTGCATATAGATAGTCTCCCCAATTGCCATTTAGAATGGCAGTCTTTACGTCCATTTGTCAAATCTCATAGTCATAATATGAGGAAATGGACAGGAGTATTAAAATAAACTTCAACATGGCAATAGGTGAGAAAATTTCCTCATAGTCGACTCTCTCAACTTGGGTAGCCTTGAAGGTTTGCACCTTCCCATCAACACCTCATTTCCTTTTGTAAATCTATTTGCAGCCTATAGGTTTTACCTCGTCAGGTTGATCTATAAGATCCCAAACCGAATTGTAGTACATAAACTCCATTTCAAGATCCATAGATTTGACCCATTCATCTTTGTCAACATCCTTCATTGCCTTCTTATAAGACAATGGATCCTCAATGTCGTCATCAGATATTGTAGCTAAGGTTTCTGTTAAACCTATATAACGTATAGACGGGTTTGCAACCGTCGCCTATGTTGAGGTTTCCCTCAACAATTAAGGTGGATATGTACTACTAGATGAACCAATATCAATAACTCTTGTTGATGTACTTGGCTCTTCAACAACTCTTGTTGAAGGTTCAGTAGTTTCAGTAGAAAGTTCAGTTAAAACTATCCTACTGCGTGGTTTATGATCCCTAATATGGTTCTCTTTTAAAAATGTAGCGTTGTTGGGATTAGAAAAGGAACGGGTGATGGGATTATTGCACGTAATCATGCGTTGTACATACTTAAGCTATGCGTTTATGCGTTGGAATGAAAATACGTTAATCTAGTATGCAATGACCATGCGTTCTTATCACAAGTTTTCTTGCCTTCTTGGCAAGTATAACGAGAACACAAGTTTCTCGAGTAATCCAAGGTCGAACACAGGGACTTATCACTCAATAATGCTTGTGAAGTAATGCGTTTGAGGCGATGAATAAAAGTAAAAAGAAGAAGTTTAATGGATATAAACACTACTCCTGCTCCTAACTAAACAGATAGAGCAATAAGAGACTTGCGATGAGAATTGGTAGATACATAACAACCGTTAACACATAGTAATGTTTATTATCTTAAATCGCTCGAGTAATCCCAGCTCGTCGCACTAACGCATCGCACACCTCTCGGTGGTCAGTCGCATGACTATATCTCTATAGTGCATGGTTACGTCGAGCATAAAATTGTGCCTATCTCTAGGGACAATGCATACTTTGCTTTAGTATGTTCCATCTCTTACCTTCTCAGGTAATTAGACGCGGCTATTTAACTTATAGAAAAGCATTGCAACAGCCCATAGACAAGCGTTGCTACAACCTTTCACCAAGCAAAGAGGATTAACTCATTATACTCGCACAACGCACACCTCTCGGTGGGTTGCTACATGCGTCCTATCTCTAGGCTACACGATTAAGTATGTGATCGTCTTTGATAAATAAATGATGTAGGTAAACGATGATAACGATAAAGATGATGAAGAAGTTGGCATTGAAGGAATCAAGAGATGCATTGATTACAAAATGTCTTAATATCTTAAGCTAAAATGTAATACAGGTTAGAAGAGAAATGAAAGACTTTGCTTCAAGGTTGTCGGTGGTGCCATGGATGAATGGTGGAGATGTCTCTCTCGAGCTCTATCTCCGATGAAAGCTCCGGTCTTCACTCGGTCTGGTTGGTAGAGATGAAGAATTCTCACTGAAAATGTCGCTCATGCTCTCATCTGTGATCGCAAACCTCTACCTTGAGGCACTAGTTCATATTCTTTGAAATAAAGGTCCAAGGGGCTATTTATAGAGTTTAAACGCCGACAGCTATCATGATTGCGTTATGTCTCACTGTTGCCTTTGTCGCAGTATGGGCAATGTCACATCGTCTTATCTTGTTGATACTCCCAAGGTCTGCGTCTGAGCTTGATTTAGCTGAAGTATCAACCCGTTCTACCCATCTTGCGATCGCCCTTCTATTATGGTTGTCACTCTATGGCTGCAATCTCCAATTTATCACTGTATTTGCTTGATCACTGCAACTTCCATGCGATGGGTGCATTCGATCACCGCAAATTCCATGCGATGGACGCATGCGATCATCACATGCATTCGTCTATGCGATAGCTCAATTTTCAATGCATGCGTTTGTCTTTGCAATTGCCTGGCTTCAGCGCATGCGTTTGTCTGTGATTGCTTATTTCCAACGCATGTGTTTGATTCCTGCGACAGCTACAAAAATAGACACTTTGGCACGGAGTAACGCATAATATTGGGGTCAGTGAGGATTTAGGTGTTAATCGATGCAAAACTCAATTTTTCGCAGATTCTAAGTATTATCACCACGTTTTCTACTTAATAGCCCTCATAATTCTAAAAAAAAGGCTTATAATAACTGGCATTTCTGCCAGTTATCACACCCCTAAACTTAGAATCATGTTTGTCCTCAAGCATGCGTTATACTCAAGAAATTCTTAACTCACCTTCCGGCGTTTCTTTACGATGACCAGCTTCTCAGAATGTAATTTACACACACTTCTGACCATCATCACAATGCTTTCCTCCACTTTGGTTGCTTCTTAAAAAAGATCTTTTCTAAGTTTAAATCCGGCAAGTCTTTGCTCAAAAACTTTTTATTCATTCACCGCAATTTTGCATTTAGCTTTTGAGAATGCGTTCGTCAAAATACTTCAAAACTTTTCGATGACTTATTCAAATGTGGCGTTGAACCTGGTTAAGCTCTTCGTTTTGGCTTACCCCCACATGTGTCATGCAGGCATCCAACTTCGATTGCGTTCCATATTCAACTTAACTCTTGTCTCGTTTGATTTGGCTTGCGCCGGACAGAGAAGTTGCGCTAATGTGCTGATCTTGGTAACTTGCCTTTGTTTTGGCTTGCCCCCACGTGTGTCATGCGGGCATCCAACTTCGAGCAAGTGCCTTTCACAGCTTAACTCTTATCAACATGGGTTTCCCCATTGCGTTGACAGTGGAGTTATTATTCTCAAAAACTTGCTTTTTTTTTTTTCAAATGATCACACTGCAATGAACGCAATTCTTCGAGACCGCTGCCACTTCCAAACTTAGAGGTTGGCAGTGTTCTCACCGCAAAGCTAAAAACAAAATTACAAGAATGCGATAATAAATGTTTGAACAAAGGTTGAACAAAATAAAACTTAAGACTTTCAAAATTTGAAGAAGCTAATAAAAGTAAAGAATGTCTTGCGTTGATTAGTTAGAAGATGCGGTGAACTATATATACCATCATAGAAACATCGCAAAACAACGCAATCGGACAAGGAGAATTTCAAAAAGGATAATGCATAAAAGATAAACCTTAAGTTGAATAACGCATGCGACAATGCGTTGGAATTCATGCGATTAAGGCCATGCGTTGAAGGGTGTGGAGGATTCTTTCGTTGTAACTGCGCACCGAGGAGAGTTATTATCGCACCTACAATAAGAAAACACACCACAACCAAGGAAGCAGCCGCATATCCAAAATAACAATAAATAAAAATGATAAACTAAATTAAGAAAGCAACGTAAAGATAGAATAGAAGACATCCCTGGAGGAATTGGAGTGTTGTCACCACAAGGAGTCTCCCATGCAGGAGATAGCTCTCAACTGCTTGGGTAGGGGACTCGCCCTGACCATTGAAGCTACCAGAAATTGTTGGACGCATGATGGAAGACATGTGCCTAACACTGCTTCCAGCTCAAGTGCCTAAGACTGCTTCCAACCCAAACGACAGATAACCTTTCTATCTCGGGGACAATATTGACTTTCGACGCGTCGCCTATACTTCAAATATTGTTTGCAGCTTGGTCGCACAAGCTACAATATGCCCAAGATTAAAAGGGTGCCTGTAAAAACACAAAACTTAACAAAGCATTAGCTGCTAAGTCCCCGGCAACGGCACCAAAAACTTGTTGGGATTTATAAAAGGAACAGGTGATGGGATTATTGCACGCAAGCTATATGTTTATGCCCATGCGTCGGTGGTCATGCGTTGGAATGAAAATGTATTAATCTAGTATGCAATGACCATGCGCTCCTATCATAAGTTTTCTTGCCTTCTCGGCAAGTATAACGAGAATGCAAGTTTCTCGGGTAATCTGAGGTCAAACACAGGGACTTGTCACTCAATAATACTTATAAAGTAATGCATTTAAGGCGATGAATAAAAGTAAAAAGAAGAAGTTTAATGGATATACACACTACTCCTCCTCCTAACTAAACAGATAGAGCAATGGGAGATTTGTGATGGGAATTGGTAGATACACAACAACTGTTAATGCATAGTAATGTTTATTATCTTAAATCGCTCGAGTAATCCCAGCTCGTCGCACTAACGTATCGCACACCTCTCGGTGGTCAGCCGCATGACTATATCTCTATCATACATGGTTGCGTCGAGCATAAGATTATGCCTATCTCTAGGGACAATGCATACTTTACTTTAGTGCATTCCATCTCTTACCTTCTCAGGCAGTTAGACGTGATTATTTAACTTATAGACAAGCATTGCAACAACCCATAGACAAGCGTTGCTATAGCCTTTCACCAAGCAAAGAGGATTAACTTACTATACTCACACAACGCACACCTCTCAGTGGGTTGCTACATGCGCCCTATCTCTAGGCTACACGATTAAGTATGTGATCGCCTTTGATAAATAAACGATGTAGGTAAACGATGATAACGATAAAGATGATGAAGAAGCTGGCATTAAAGGAATTAAAAGATGCATTATTACAAAATGTCTTAATATCTTAAGCTAAAATGTAATACAATACAGAGGTTAGAAGGGAAATGAAAGACTCTGCGTCAAGGTTGCCGATGGTGCCATGGATGAATGGTGGAGATGTCTCGCTCGAGCTCTATCTCCAATGAAAGCTCTGGTCGTCACTCGGTCTGATTGGTGAAGATGAAGAATTCTCACTAAAAATCTCACTCATACTCTCATCTGTGATCGCAAACCTCTGCCTTGAGGCAGAAGTTCGGATGTTTTGAAATGAAGGTCCAAGGGGCTATTTAGAGAGTTTAAATGCCCACAGCTATCATGATTGTGTTATGTCTCATTACTGCCTTTGTTGCGGTATGGGCAATGTCATATCGTCTTATCTTGTTGATACTCCCAAGGTATGCATCCGAGCTTGATTCAGCTGATGTATCAACGCGTTCTACCCATCTTGCGATCGATCTTCTATTATGGTTATCACTCCGTGGCCGCAATCTCCAATTGATCACCGTAACTTTCATGCGATGGGCACATTCGATCACTGCAACTTCCATGCGATAGACGCATGCGATCACCGCATGCATTCGTCTATGTGATAGCTCAGTTTTCAGCGCATGCTTTTGTCTTTGCGGTCGCCTGGCTTCAACGCATGCATTTGTCTGTGATTGCTTATTTTCAACGCATGCGTTTGATTCCTGCGATAGCTACAAAAATAGACATTTTGGCACGGAGTAACGCATAATATTGGGGTCAGTGAGGATTTAGGTGCTAATCGACGCAAAACTCAATTTTTCACAGATTCTAAGTATTATCACTGCATTTTCTATTTATTAGCCCTCATAATTCTAAAAAAAAGGCTTATAATAACTGGCATTTCTGCCAGTTATCAAGCGTCGACACAAACACTTTATTATCTTTAGGATCGTAGAAGTAACCACATCTCGTTTCTTTGGGGTAACCTACAAATATGCACACTTTTGAACGAGGTTTCAACTTCTTAGGATTAACCTCAAACACATGTGCTGAGCAACCCCAGATCCTGAAATGGCATAAACTACCTTTACGACCATTCCACAACTCCAAAGGAGTTCCATTAACACTTTTGGATGGAATACAGTTCAAAATATAGGCTACAATTTGTATTGCATAACCTCAAAACGAGTCTAGTAAGAAAACATACCTCATCATAGATTGAACCATATCCAATAGGGTTCGATTTCTCCTTTCTGATACACCATTATGCTGAGGTGTATCAGGTGCTGAGAGTTGGGATACAATTTCGTGTTCTATCAAATAGTCTTGGAATTTCAAATCCATATTCTCTCCACCTCGATCAGATTGAAATGTTTTTATCGTTTTACTTAATGCATTTTCAACTTCAACCTTGTACTTCTTTAACTTTTCAAGAGCTTCAGACTTATGTTGCATTAAATAAACATACCCGTATCTTGAATAATCATTAGTAAAGCTGATGAAATATTCAAACCCTTCTCTTGCCTTAACATTCATAGGACCATAGAGGTCCAAATGTACAAGTTCTAAGGGCTCTTTGGCTCTATGATCTTTTCTAGTAAAAGATCTCTTAGTCATTTTGCCTTCAAGGCATGACTCACATACTGGTTGAAAATTTTCTTATAACTCACTTAAAAGTCAATTCTTAACTAATCTCTCAATCCTGTTGAGATTTATACGTCCTAACATTAGGTGCCAAAGATAGGCATTTTTTTTAGGAGGAAATTTCTGTCTTTTATTTTGAGTTACCATAGTTTTAAACAGTTTAGTATTTATGAAGGTATTTATTGCTAACAACTTTATCACAAAGATTATCTTTCAACTTATCATAACAAATCTCAATACCATTTTGCAAGTAAACACTTTATTCACAAAAAAATGTACAACATATTGTTGTTCAAGTAAACACTTTATATAAATTAAGTTCCTTTTCAAATCAGGAACTACAAATACATTTTCTAATAAAATATAAGATTTATGTAAAGTAAGCCTGAGTCCTCCCACTACCTTCACTAAGACAACATATCTAATTCCAACATGCATCGTCATCTCACCAATCGTCAGCTACCGCCAGGAATTAATTCCTTGAAATGAAAAACAAACGTGGTTAGTGGCACCTGAATCTATTATCTAGGCTGAGTCATCATTCTCCACTAAGCAAGTTCCCAATACAAGTAAATTGTATTTACCTTACATGGCCTTCTTCTTCTCCGCCAAGTATTTGGGACAATTCCTCTTCCAATGTCCATGTCGATTGTAATAAAAACATATTCCCTTTGCAGCCTTGGCCTTCCTGTCTCTCTGGGGAGCAGTTGGTGGGTTAGCCTTCCCCTGGCCTCATTTCTTCTTCTTCCACATTTTGGTGTTGGAAGAAGAAGGTACAGACTTGGTTCTAGAGGTCGAACCTCTGTGGAAAATCTTTAAGAACGAGGCAGTATTTGCCTCACCCTTCTGTTCCATGACTTTCATCAAGGATTGGTATGTCTGTAGCTCGTTGAGTAAGGTAGTCAGGTTGTAGTCAATATTGTTCATAACAACATTTCTATAAAACTATGGGACACTTTCAGGTAAAATTTCCAAGATGAAGCTAACCTGATTAGCTTCATCAATGTCATACTCATTCATCTCCGTCACATTAAAGTGAACCATCATATTCAAAACATATTCTCGAATAGAGACCCTTTTGGCATGAGGTCATTGAAGATGTATTTGAGCACATCGTGCCTGAGTTGAGTGCATGGCTATCCAAACATTCCCTTCAAGGACTTCATGATCTCATGGGTAGTGAGCACGGGTTCATGCTTCTTAGCCAAGACCTTAGACATCCTTTCTAAGATGTACGCTCGAGCCTTTTCATTTGTCCGGACACATCACTCATATGCCTTCCGAACATTTTGGGTGGCATTCACAGGTGAGACTTGAGGACACTCCTCAATCAGGACAAAGTGTAGGTCATCGATGATTAGAACTGTATTGATAGTGTTTTTCCATATGACGTAGTTATTGTCGTTAAGTTTATCGGCAGCAAGCATGTTTAAAGTAACGGATGTCATATTGAATATTACTAAAACCTACAATTTATCTATATTAGTTACACGAGCATTACCCATTTTAAACAATCAATAAATTTAGTAAAATAATTTAATGCATCTTATGTGATATCTATTTTGCAATGATGCTTTAATGGGGCAGGGTAAAAGCCACCGTAGGGTGAATCGTTACCCCTTCACTGAATTGAGACTATCTCAACTAATAATTACACTAGAATAACTTTTGTTCATATAATTATTAGTCATCAGTGTTTGGTCTAGAAAATTATTAACTAGCTTAACATTTTTCTTGTAAGTGTAACCCCTCATTTTAGATTCTAGAGTTCTGCCCCAATGAGCCAACTATAGGGAAAACCCGATTGGGGTAAAAACTAAAACAATCCTATCCATTTCTGGAGTTTGAGTAAAGAGTCATGAAAATTTCATCCGTGGGGGGCACAAGCAAAGGTGCCTCGAGGTCGAGCATGAAAGTTTACTCCAAACTAATGAGAGAGATTGTGGGATGTGTTGACACACATCCCCCTCCCATTTACTATAAAACTCTCTTCATTCACCTTGATATTAACCTATACAAACACGACCTGTAGGGAGACACAAGCAAAGGTGCCTCGAGGTCGAGTATAGCTCTCACAATGTGAACTTTTAGGGAGAAACGTGATAGGAAAAATGAAATATCATATGTCCATTTTCCTCCCACTGAGTATTTTACCTAGGGTTAATTAACTTAGAAAAATATGGTTAATTATTTTTGCTAAGTGATTTTTTACTTGAAACAATGTAGCATTTACTTTGGATAGTTAAACAATACTGGTTATTGTTTATTAAACGCTTTAATAAACTTTAATCAATCATTGCATGCTTGTAATAAATCTATCTAATTCACTTTTCATGTCAGTTCCCAGATAAGGGTGTTCCGTTTCCGTCAGCTTAAATACTCAGCCTAGACAGAATCGACCTTAGACAAAGGTCCTTTATAGATACATTTGTTACAAATTTAATCTTTTAATATTCACCAATTTAATCCTATTAAGCTGATTAAAAAATTAAACTTATTTCTAATCTTATTAGAAATAAAGTGAACATAGGTCTAAAATGAATCATATTTTAAACTATTTCAAAAATGATTTTTAACTTATGTGAGCATGCAATTTCTTTGTTTAGATTGTAATTTATAATTTCATTTATTCATAACTATTCTAAAGAATAAATTAAATAAATTAAAACCTAAGATTGCATTTAAATGACATACTTTGGAAAAAATATCATTTATAAATTACCTAAAGTAATGTCATGCTTCATGAAATCTCATTTTCATTACTTAACATACATAATATTTATATACTAAAGTAATTAAGAGTGTTTAAAAAAACCGATCAACCCAACCCAACCCATGCGGTTTGGGTTGGGTTGGGTTCAAATAAATGAAAATTTTATGAGTTGCATTAGTTAATGGGTTCACCTAAAAGAACCAAAACCAACCCGAACTTATTATAAACTTTAAAATGTATATTTTTTTTACTTATGATACAATTAGATATATATATATATATATATATATATATATATTAATTTTATTTAATTTCACTAATTTTTTGGATAATTTATTCTTCAACAACTCCTAAAATAGTTTTTTTAGCACTTTGGAAAGAGATTTTACATTACATAAATTGCAATTGAGTTGTTAATCTTAATTCAATATATGAAAATAATTAAATCAAATTTTTATGTATTAACATTTTACTTTCTTTTAGAAAAAAAAAATTAATTAAATGATCCGAGTATCTCGAACCAACCTAATCCAAATGTCTCATGGTTGGGTTGGGATGGATTCATTTTTTAACGAGGATTATTTAGGTTGAACAAATTTCAACCTGAACAATTGAGTTGGATCTAAAAAGTTTTTCAACCTAATCCATCCCAACCCTTGAACACCCCTAAAAGTAATGGAAAAATACTAAAAACATTCATTCATACATACTAATTATATATTATAACCATTATAATATAAATGATGCATGGTAATATTATTAATGCATGCATTTGTATATTATAACTCTTACATTATATAATGCACGAGCATGCTATTAATTAAATCATGCAACTATATTATAACATTTATAATAAACATGATGCATGAATAATGCATAGTATATGGTGGAATTTTCTCTATATGACATATATTATAAAAATAAATCATACATCTAATGCATAATTTAAAATAAATTAACAAACATATTTTAGACTGGTATTGGCTTTCTAACAATTAATTAAATTAATATAACATTTTTATTAATTTAATTAATTAAAAACTAATTATTACAATTAATAAATAGAAAATACAAAGAAAAACACTGTTGGACCACCAGATAACCAAACCGCTTTTTCTGTCACGTTGTGTTGGAGCGTCGTGACTCCATTGTACAAAACAACTTCTGTACAGTGTAATTTTGCACCGATATTCTTCGTTTTTTGCCCTGAAAACTCTAGATCTTTATCGGAACAAAATACGAACACCCCGGACTATGAATTTATAGACTTGATTGCAATTAGTGCCCAAAAACAACGGGCCCTTACCTATCAAATTTGTAAAAACACAATAAAACGAAAAATCAAACCCAGAAACATCCACAATGTGCAAAACCCCACATTCATCACATAAATGAAGTAATTAAACAGAACACACCATAACTCTAAATTTTAATTTCAAAAAATTAAAATTTGCGATTCAAAAACCTTGCTTTGATACCAATTGAAGGTTAGTGAAATCTATGCGGAAGTGAGATCGGATCCCAATTTTAATTTTTTACAAAAATATGAAACTATAGAATTGAAAACCATCATGCTTAAACAAAAGAGAAAAGGAAAATAAGGTTAGAGGACTCTTGAAAAGGAAAATTAGGTTAGAGGACTTTTACCCTTGAAGTCTCAAAGCTTCACTGTAATTCCTCACCGGTCACGATCTCACCAATCTCCTTGGATCACGAAGTCCAAAATCACAACATTGTCAAAAACCCAATTGGACAACACCACCCAATTATCTTGATGTTCTCTATAGAGTAAGAATCCACGAGAGTTTTATGGGTTTCGTGGCAATTTTAATTTTGGCAAGAGAATTGTAGATTTTAAGAGGGAAAAAAAAAGTTTAAGAGCATCACACTCGGAGTTTTTCAAGAAGAAGACAATCTACTCTAACTCTCACGATTTGATGGAGAGAAATAAGGGGAAGGAGTTATGCATAACTCCCTCCTTTAATTTAAATAAAATTAAATTAAAATCAATTTTAATTTAATTAATAATATATAATTATATAACAACCACCTTATTATATAATACATATATCACACCATATGTTATATCTAATATAACATATAACCTATAGTTTATATATATCAAATATAATATAACCCATAATTTTTAATTCTCTTATTAAACCTATAGTATTAAATTAAATTCATATTAAATTTAACCTATAATTTTTATATAAATCCAATTCATATATTTAATATTTGAATCATACTCAAATATGTATTCCTCTTAAAATAAACTTTATATTATAATATATCAAATACATTATCTTAATCCTAATCGATTCATATTAATTATATCATATATAAATAATTCCCTCGATTAATTTGAACATTTTAAATTAATCCACAATTAATTCAATTCTCAATAATATCAGTTGAGCTATTGAATGGACCTTATGGACCTATAGATTGAAGTTTCAATGGTACTTGATTAATTAATTAAACTCTTTAATTAAATTACTCAACTTTCATTAACTGTCGGTCACTTCACTAAAAACTGACAGTTGCACTCTTCGCATTACAAACATATCTTTGTGTCCATTGGATATGACCAATCAATGGTGTGTTGACCCTTCAAAAAAATTTCGTAAGTACGGTTGAGCTAAAATTACCGTTTTGCTCCTGTAGTTACATCTGTCAGCTAAACTGGTTAATCTCATCCATACAGATCAAAGGACTGCCTTCAGAGGCAAAAGTTTACAACTCACTCAAGATTCAGGTCAAGTCACTTATGGTTAT
The DNA here is from genome assembly GCF_027475165.1 of Benincasa hispida. Taxonomy (NCBI): domain Eukaryota; kingdom Viridiplantae; phylum Streptophyta; class Magnoliopsida; order Cucurbitales; family Cucurbitaceae; genus Benincasa; species Benincasa hispida. Next base: position 23,533,792 of record NC_143479.1, on the reverse strand, counting down.
CCTGGTGAAATGTAAGTCTTTTTAGTGAGGTGGTTCGGTTTTATACAAACTCATTGTATAGAACACCTTGTATAGATCACCACTACTCACATGCCTCCACATGAATGATCAGGATAAGATCATTTGTAACACTTTACAATAATTGTAATAACTACAAAGCGAGTCGTGTTCGTGGTGTCACCAGAATAAGGTATTCAACTTTATCTGTCTACTACAAACCATTTAGGTTATCTCTTAAACATGATCTACTTGTATGTCTCCACATACATATTTAAGTTACAGAAGATAACCTTGGATCTTAGTTTATTAGTTTTTTGGGTTAATGCTACTAAATATCAAATGAAATGTCTCTGATTTTATTAGATAAATAAATTGTTTATACATTACAATTACAAATTACAGAACCCACGAGATTTAGGATATCAATCCTCATAATATAGTATTCTTTTGACGATGTCGAGAAGTTTGTTGATGAAACCACCGTGTAATTCAGTCACCCTAACGAAACCAATTCTCTCTTGACATTTGTTTCCATCACATCTTTTCGTCATTGAGTAGAGGTTTAAACTTCTTTTTCAATTCATGAATATTAGTGTAGTTTATAGAAGCCTGTTGAGCATAAACTGTTTGTATCTCCTCACGAGTCCTTTTAATATTGTGGAATAGGCCATTATTTGTTTCTCCTCTCCATTTCCTCAAATTTCTTGCATAGACACCAAGTTTTAGTTCCAATGTTACCAATTTGCTGGCAGTAGCTTCCCAATTCACAGATTCACACATAATTTGCCTGCGTTATTCGTGCATAGTCTAGTTTTCTTAAACCAGAATGGCCTTCGAATGAACTCCCCACTTCCAACAAAGGTTGATGCCAAATGATTTAATTCAATCGGCCTATGATCTAATTTTGCCCAACTGAGATTTGACACTGTGTATTCAGGGAAAAGAAGCAAGAATTCATTGTTAGCTAAAAAACGATCAAGACGTAGACTCGATTGGGAAAATTTCGTCGATTGCACCATGTGAATTTATTGCCCAGCTGATACCCCAAATCTTGAAGGGAACAATCATCCGATGTCGTCCAGAAGTTTGACATGAGGGAATCATCTCGGCAAGGGCCCCCGAGTTTTTCCTCATCCCATAAAATTTCGTTAAGATCGCCACCAACCACCCAAGTAGAGTCATCGGAGTTTAACAGTCGTCAAAGTAGTTTCCAAGTTTGGTCTCGAAGCTCCGGGACTGGTTGTCCATACAAGCTAGTAAATCTCCACCTCTACCAGACCTCACACTTTCAACACAAAGACAACCATAATAATTTAAATTTCGCTTCGATTGATTGAAAACAGAACCATTACATTTTATTTCCATCAAAAAGCATATAGAGGAATTTAGGCGATTTATTTCATTTTGTACTTCACACTGCCCATAATGCCCATGGACTTCCCAACCAACGGACATTCCAACGCAGAGTTTTCAAGCAGTCCTGCTAATTCAGGCTCAATAATTTGTGTTGTAGAAGTGATTTCTTCCAATTTTTCTTTCTTCTTCACCACTTTTGTAACCACTCCAGGCCCTTCTTTTCTTTTCTCAAGCACTGATGGAGGATTTTGATGGAAAGAACCATTCACTACCCGACTCCTCTTTTTCCAGTTCAAGGATATTGGATTGGATATTTGTAATAGATAGTAAAATAAACGAAAAAATCTAAAAATATATCACATATTTAAAATATCTGTAAATATCGAAGTGTTGACTAGTCAACTTTTGAATTTTTTCTAATTTTCAATTTAGTCAACACCTTCTTTTTTCTTATACTTTTTTATTTTCTTTTTTTTTTTCAATTTTCATTTTTTTTAATTTTCTTTCTTTTTTTCGGTTTTTGCTTCTTCACATTTTTCTATTTTCTTTTCTTTCTCCGGGTTTTTACTTCTTCCCTTCTTTTTTTTTTCTTTTTATTTTATTTCCTTTATCCAGTTTTTGCTTCTTCCTTTTTTTTTATTTCCTTCCTCTGGTTTTTGCTTCATTTCTTTCCTTTCTCCAGTTCATTTTTTTCATAAGAATTATGAGGCTAAGTTCCGTACCCAAAACTTGAAAGTACCCAATTCATAAATAATTTAACACCAGCAAGTCAATCATCAAGTTTGATTATTATAACAAAACATTAAATATAAATAGCAAATGAAAACAGATTTGAAAAAAACTATTTTTAGTCCACAAATTTGCACCATTTTTAGAAACATTTCTTAAAAGTTTGAAATAAGAAATGAGAATAGTTATTAAACAAGTTTATTTCTCAAAAAATGAGAAATGCAAACGATATCAAATAGGCCAATGTTTTTTTTTTCTTTTTATAGGACTTTAAGAGTATGATGTTTATAAAAAAAAAAATAGACTTGAAAAATGGCATAGATGACCCAAAATGAAGGGCATAAATTGAAATATTTGTGTACCGTAATATTTGTTTACAAAATCAAATGAAGAAGAAGTGTTTGGTTTGGTTGTTAGCTATTTCCATAGAAGTACCCTTGAGAGGTATCGAAAAGAAAAAGAACCATACAAATGTTTGGAAAGGACAAGGAAATGGGCAATAAGGTGGTCAGTAACTATTATTATTAGAAGCTACCATTGATAGCATGTTATTGGTGATAGAAGCTAACACTAATAGCACGATATCGATGATAGAAGCTACCACTAATAGAACATTATCGTTGATGGAAGCTACCACTGATAGCATGTTATTAGTGATAGAGAGCTATCACTGATAGCATGATATCAATGAAATCATTGATAACATCTTATCAGTGAAAGAAGCTATCATTGATAACCACGATATGAGTGACATTAATGATACCTGTGATAGAAGTTAGGTGAAATCTATATATCGAGTTTCTTTGAAAGTTCATAAGTAGTTATAAAAGTCTATCATTGCTAGCCTTACGTGTTAATATTTCAATGTTGATTCTAATTGATGAAAGTCTATTAATGATAGCGACTGATAGTTGCTATCAGTGATAGCCACGATATAAGATTAGTAGTGATGACTACTATGTTAATCTTTCAAAGTTGATAGTCATTTATGAAAAATCTATCAGTGATAGCCACTAATAGTTTTCCATCACTTGTATAGCTCAATCTTTCAAAGCTATTGGTTTTCTTTCAATGTTGATAAATATTTATAAAAATCTATCATTGATAACCGTTGATAGCCATTGATAGCCTTAATTGTTAATATTTCAAGGTTGATTCCAATTGATGAAAGTGTATCAATGATAACCACCAATAACTGATAACAAATTAAAAGCTAATGTTTCAAGATTATATTAATATTTCTCAAATGAAAGCTACCACTGATAAGAACTATCTGTGATAGCAATTGATAGTAGCTATCAGTGGCTATCACTACTATTGGTGATAGCAACTATTAGTGGTCATCACTATTATAGGTAATAGCAGCTTTCAATTTGAGAAAATTGGGAAGAAGCGAGCAAAATGGTGGTTGTGGGTTTTTTTTTAGTCTTTTATCATTTTTTGTTTTATATATGTAATTATTTTATCTATATACTATACATTCTATTATTTTGGACTTGAATTCCATTTATACAACTAAGTCCAATTGGATTATTCTCGTTCAAATGGGCCAGCCTATGTGAAGGAACCTTTGGGTTGTAGTCATTCTTTTTTGTCTCGGTGGACCAAGATTTTGGAGTCTTCAAGCATCTTCAAACGAAACCCAAACGTTGGGCCATCTGAGAGCCCAAGAGAACTAAGCCCATTAATGTCAGGATCTTGGAGGCCCGATTTAAGACCAGAACTTGCGTTGTTTGACTTGGGGGACACCACTCGAATATCTTCAAATTCCATTGTTAGATTTATCGGGATTTTTTCTACCTGATCTGCTTTCAAATTTTCATGTGATTGTTATTTTACCATATTACATAATTTATAGTATATAATTGTATCTTTTTATTAATTTTAATAAAATCAAAATAAATTTATAACCTGAAAATATATTTATAAAAGTTTTTTTTTAATACTTTTTTAGTGTAACTCTACATTGAAAAAAATTAATTTAAAATATGGAAAAATATTCCCCCCCATTGGATCTTATAATCTAAGATTAGTTTTTTTTTTTTTTTTTGAAAAAAAAAATCTAAGATTAGTTTAAAAAGACAAAGGACAAGTGCTCAATCTTTATTTTTCAAAATTAAATTATTTTTAAGGTATTTTGCTTCTATTAACATTTTATTTATTTTCAAGCCTTTTATGGCATTTTAGTGTTATTTGGGCACATGGCAAAATCAGTTCAAAATATAATAGCACACTCTCAAATTTTTAACTATGAAAAATAGGCTCTTAAACTTGTACAAATGTTAACAACATTAGATATTGAAACATAAAATAATTGTAAAAATGAAACTTTCAAAGGATTAAAATTGGAATCTCAAACTTATACAATTGTTACATGACCCTCAAATTAATATAATTGTTACAAATTGTATAAGTGTGAGGGTTAAATTTTTACATTTGTTTAAGTTTGAGGGATCAATTTCTACTATTGGAATTTGAGAGTATAATTGCAATTAGTTACAATCATGCTATAGGAGTAGTTATTGTAATTCACCCTTATAATTATTATATTATCTCATTTTCATTTAATTTACTTCAAAATTTAAATCCTACTCCTACCAACCTTCATTAACCAATCATTCTTGTGTGGAGGTTTGTGAGATCTCAAATTTTTAGATAATTTAAATTTAATTATCTTGAAATATTTTGGGATTAATATGAATTTTGAGGTTAAATTGAATTATTGTGCAAGAATAATTCAATTTTAAAATTTACTTCGATGTTGGATTTGAAATTGGAATTTAAATTTAATTTAAGAAGAGTTTGGATTTAATTTGACCCTTAATTCAATTTCAGAAATTTTATTAAAACCAAAAGATTTGGAAATTGTTTATATTTAGAGAACATAATCAATTTAAATCATTTTTTTGGGATAATTTATTTAAATTTATTTTTAAAAAAGGTTTGGGAGTTTAATTTAAAAAAAGATTTGGGATTTGGAAGTAGAGAAGGAAAAGGAAAGGATTTTGGATTATTATTATTATTATATGTATATATATAAATGTAGGTTAGGGTTAAAGAAAGAAAAAGAAAAAAGAAATAAATTTCTCTTTCTCCCCTCCTTAATAGGGATGGCAAAATTCCCCACGGGTCGAGTCCCTGCGGGTCCCCGACCCAATCGGGTCGGGGAATCCCCAGTTTGACCGAGTATGGGGGTCAAATCGGGAATCTAAATTGGGTCCCTGCCCCGTCCCCGTCCCCGACCCCGATCCCAGCCCCCACCAGACAATGATATTCCATTGTTTACCAACTTGTATTTCTCTTCTAGTAGACGGACATATAAGGTGTCATTCGTCACTCGATTACCAAAATACTTGATTGCAAGTTCATACGACGACTGCTCATTCTAATCAACTCGCGTAGGGGATCACCACAAACTAATCATCAACAAAAAATCATCCTTAAAAAAAGTGACGACCTTTTCACCAACAGAGAATGAGATTGAGTCAGATCTCATCTTCTTCACTTCTCTCAACAACATATGATGGATAATTGCGTTGTTAAACACCATGTCAACGTCTAAAAATCGCCCAAAAACTGTTCTCTTGAACATCTTTAACAGCCTTGGGGTAAGCTTCTCCTTCACAGTCTTGTTTGCATTAGCAATGTGGGCCAAGCTCGTTGCTTGACCGAGAAATCGGTCAACTACAGGTATTCTGAAACGTGTTGACATCTTAAATCATTCCTACATGAAATAAAGATTCAACCAGTAAACTCCTTCAGAAAAAACTTTGTAGCAACATTCTGTTTAAGTCTCGCTGGTATCGCTCTCAGTGATTTTGCTCTCTCTAGTGTCGCTCTCTCTAGTAACTCTCACTTATCTCGTTCTCTCTAGTGTCGCTCTCTCTAGTAACTCTCACTTATCTTGCTCTTTTTGGTGTTGCTCTCTCTAGTAACTCTCACTTATCTCGCTCACATTCTCTCTTTTTACTTGTCTTCAATCACAGAACACATCAAAAACCAAAAAAATAAACAAAAAAATCATAGGTTCACAGTATTTTTAAACCCCAGAACGACCCACCCTTTCTGGTGTCTCTCTCTAGTATCGCTCTCGTCGATTTCACTCTCACTTATCTCGCTTACAAACTATTTTTACTCGTCTTCAACCATAGAATACATCGAAAACCAAAAAAACAAACAAAAAAAAAACCATAGGTTCACAATATTTCTAAACCCAGAACGACCCACAAAGTCCCATTACTGATCAATTTAAGACATTTTCAGGCACAGATTGAAAGATTTACCGATCAGATTCGATTTATCGGCGACAATGGAATCGTTTGCAAGCCTTGATGGATTCTAAATAGTTTTTAGTTTATGAGCGATATGAAGCCGTTACACTTGGAAAATTTTGAAGAGTTTTTAGTTTTGGTTGGTTTTCGATAAAGGGGTAAGAAGACAAAGAGGTAAGGACAATTTATGTAATTTGGTATGACAATGATGTTAGCAGAGGGTCAATTGTCATTATGTTTTAAAAATGGGTCATTTGAAGATAAGGTTATTATTTCCCAAAATGAAGATAAGGTTATTATTTGAGACGGTGAGTTACGATGCTCGCATGCTATTAGACATGGCACGACGAGAAAGAATCATTATTGCAATTGATGTGGATCTTTATCTAACATAGACAAAAACTACTCTTGAAATATAATCGATTTATAAACGAGAAACAAATGATAGTGGATGAAATTCTCTCCAAACATAGACAAGGATGTGTTCGTGACTTTAAGTTTAAATCACATGTTTGTGAAAGAAAAAATCAAGATTTTGCATAACAATATTGCGTCAATGAAGTATGAATTAAGGGTTCTATATCATCACTTAATTACCCCTTTCAAAATTTGTATGTCTTATTTTATTCCCATTCCTATCGTATTAAAAGGAACCATCATTTACATATCAATTTAAAAATAATTTTAGAGAAAAAGTCTTGAATGTATAGATAAATGGAGTACGAGTTAAAAAAGTTATATTCAATGTCATTGATTAATTTAGACTTTTTTCTTAAGGGACTTTTAATTATTGATTTGTTATTATACCATTTAATTTGAATAATCTTTTATAATGTTTCTAATATAAATATTATGATAATAGATATTCATTAGAGATTCGTGTTAATGTTTATTGACCATGTGTCATACCTTCATTTTTCTAAGTGTTGTCCATGTATGTCAAGATTACACACTATTAGCTTCCATATAATCCATCTTCTACTTGCTAAATTGCCTATAAATAGTGGCATTTTGTGGGTTTTGTAACACACACACATATTGGTAAGAAATCCAAAAGGCTGGGAGGAAATTTATATATTTTTCCATTTCCTATAATTTTCTTTATTTAATTTAATTTATTTTATTATTATATCATATTTTCTCCATATCCGTGTTCCCTTGTGCTCCCCAATTTTACAACACGTTATCAACATGAGCTTCTGTCATTTCTCCCGTTGATGGTAGGTTCTAAAGTGTTGCCATGACAAACCTTACGAAATTAGAATTCGCAGCCCTTTACATTAATGACAATAATTATTTGTCATGGATGCTCGATGTTGAAATCCATCTGGATGCTATGAACTTGGGGGAAACAATTAAAGAAGAAAATACGACATCCAATTAAGACAAAGCAAAAGCTAGGATTTTCCTTCGTCATCATCTCCACGAGGGATTGAAAATGGAGTATCTTACAATAAAAAATCCTCATATCTTGTGAAAAATTTTGAAAGAGAGGTATGATCATTAAAAAATATTTATTATGTTGGGGTTGATGCCCTAAATCTCGTAAGATCCCATAGTTTGTAATTGTAATGTACAAACATTTTATTTATGTAATAAAATATGTGATGTTTTATTTCAAAATTAGTTGCATTAACCACAAACTAATAAACTAACATCTAAGGTTATCTTATAGCTTGAACATGTATGTAGAGACATACGGGCAGATTATGTTTAAGTGATAACCTAAATGGTCTGTAGTAGATGGATAAGGTTGGATACCTTATTCTTGTGACACTTTGGGTATGGTACTCTTTGTGGATGTTACTATTATTGTAAAGTACTACAAATGATCTGTTGATCATTTATGTAGAGACATGTGAGCGGGGATATTCTATACAAAGGAGTTTGTATAAAGTCAGACCACAAAATGTTTAGCCTCATTATATAATGTCGTTTATAATAGAGACTTACATTTCATCAGGATGACCATAGGTAACATGACCTAAATCCTGAGTGAGTTGTGAACTTCTACCTATGAAGACGGTCCTTTGATTTGTATGGGTGAGAGTGGCTAGATCGCTGACTCAACAAGCCTACCATTTTGAGAATTCATCTTATTGGGGAGTTGGGAACACAGCTACACAAGAAGGAATACACTCCTTCCCTAATGTCGGGGCAAGTAGATAAATTGTTCCCTTGAAGACTGATTCCGGGACTTAAACAATATGACGCCACACCCTCTCCTGGCTCGAGAGGGGCTTGGTCATAGTTGGACTATGATTTATTGTTCATTAGAGGGATTAGTGGTACTTAAGGATTTAGAAACTATAGGGGTAAAACGATAGTTTTGGCCCAGCTGTACTTACGAGCAATTTGTGAAGGGTCATCGTACTGTTGATTGGTTATATTCAATGGACATAGAAATATATCTGTAGTGTGAAAAGTGTAGTTGTCGGTCTTTTGTGAAGTGCCCGGCAATGAATAATTTAATTAAAGAGTTTAATTAATTATTCACGTATAGTTAGAGCTTCAAGCTATAGGTCCATGAGGTCCCCTCGGTAGCTCAACGAGAATTAATGAGAATCAGTTTTTGGATTAATTTGAATTGTTCAAATTTAGAGAATTAATTATATATAATATAATTAATTTAATTTTAATTATATATGATATAATTACTATAATGTATTTGATTGTGTGAATGGTTGGGGTGCCTTATTCTTCCTAAAAAAAGAAACAAAAGTGAGAAGACAGGATAGTTCTCAGATCTGATCAATTTTTTTTCCTCCTCCTTCCTCCTCTCTCTACTCTCCATCTCAAACCAAAATCACTAGAGTACCACACCTTCTGAATTCTCACACAAAGAATACCGAGGTCACCAATCGGTAGTGCCCTTTTTGAAGTGTGTGATTTTCACAGAGAAGAGGAATCGTGAAGAGATTGGATTCTTCAAAGGTAAGGGTCTTTAGAAACCTTTTTTTTTTTCTTTTTTTCTTTTTTCTTTTTTTTTTTTTTTTGTCTAAGCATACTTAATATTATGAAGTAAATGCATAATAGTTTTTCTTCCTTTGTAAAATTATGAGTTTTGTAGAACTGGGGATTTGGGAGATCCGCTTCCGCTCAAGGATCCCCTCATCAAGGATCCTTTAATTGGTATCAGAGCCTTTAGGTTTTTATCCCAAATTCCTAATTTTTATGAATTGATTTTACAGTTTTGGTGGGTTTTAGTTTCTACATTCAATAATTCATGTGATGTTTTATTTTGAAAGTGGGTTTGTTAATGGATGTTCTGGGATTGGGCATATAGATTTATGGCTTTCTTTTGTGGTTTTGGTTTTGTAAAAGCCCATGTTATGGGGCATTAATTCCGCTATCGAGTTTGTATTCCTATGTTAAGTCATTCGTGGTTATTCCCAACTGGTTTTTGAAGAATTCGAGGTGAAAATGGTGGAGTTTCGAAATAGTTCAAAATTGTATAGTGGCGACTGTATAGTAGCATCGAGACACTGCGATGCAACGAACGAAGAAATTTTTTGTAGCATCGTGATGCTCCGAGACGGAGATTTCACGCGGTTCTACTTCAGTTCACGCATGGTTCAAGGTCTACTCATCCGATTCAGTTTGTGAGTTCTCCGGTTCAAGCTATTTGGGTTCACCTGGACCGGTTCCTGGTCTGGTTCAAGCGGTTCAAGGCCCAGTTCACATGTTTCGAATCGGATGCCTCTTTTTTTTTTGTAACAATTAGCCTTTATTTTTTTAAATGGGTGTCGAATCCTAGTCTATTAACTGTTGTTTTAATATACATGTTATGAATGTTTTATTCCTTTTTATATGTCATATTGTATGTCATATAGAATAAAATCCCATCATAGGTTATGCATTTAATTTCATATATAATTTATATTATAAGTGTTATAATATATCTAAATGCTTTATTTAATTAATATAGCATGCTCATGCAATATATAGTATAAATGTTATAATATATGCATGCATGCATTAATAGCATATCCATGCATCATTTATATTATAATTGTTATAATATATGGTTAAATGTATGTATGGATGTATGCTATAGTATGTTTCATTACTTATTATATATGTTAGTAATGAAATGAAATTGCATGAAGCATGACACTACTTTAGGTTAATTTGTAATGTTATAATTTACTAAAGTATATCAAAGCATGCAATGTATGGTTTTAATTTATTTCATTTGTTTATAACTTTTATAACAAAATGAAATTAGAAATTAAAATCAACAATTAAGAGGTACATGCAAACTGTAGATTAAAAATCATCTTTTGATTTTTTTTTTAAAAACATAATTCATGTAGACCTAAGATCACTTTTCTAATGAGATTAGAAATTTAAGTTTGATCTTTTAATCGGTTTAATAGGATTAAATTGATCTTAATTAAAAGATTAAATATTGTAACAAATATATCTATAAGGGACCTTTTATCTAAGGCTAGTTCTGTCCAGATTGGGGTATTTAAGTTGATGAAAATGTAACATCCATACCTAGAAACTAACCTGGAAAGGTGAATTGGATAGATTTGTTACAAGCATGCAAGTTTGATTAAAGTTTGTTAAAGAGTTTAATGTACCTTAGTCAAAAAAATTTAACTATTCAAAGGCAAGTGTTGGTTTTGGGTAAATTAAACAATCACTTAGTTAAAAATTAGTAGCCAGATTTTTCTAAGTTAATTAACCCTAGGTAAAACGCTCAGTGGGAGGAAAATGGGATATTTTATAGTTCATTTCATTCTCTTCACGTTTCTCCTTAAAGCTTACACCATGAGATCTATACCCAGCCTCGAGGTACCGTGGGTGTTCCCCTACAGATAGCATTTGTATAGATCAATATCAAGGTGAATGGAAAGAGTGTTTATAATAAGTGGGAGTGGGATGTGTGACAACACATCCCTAAGTCTCTCTCATTAGTTTGAAGTAAAGTTTCATGCTTGTCCTCGTGGCATCGTGGGTGTCCTCCTAAATGATGGTATTTTTGCATAACGCTTTATTCAACCTTCAGAAATGGATGGGTTGCTTTAGTTTCATGTTCCAATCGATTTTTCCCGACAGTTGGCTCATTGGAGCGAAACTCTAGGACCTAAAATGACGGGTTACACTTACAAGAATTTTTAAGCGAGTTTAACAAATTCTGGATTGAACAATGGTGACTAATAGTTATAGTAACAAGGTATTGTTCTATCTATTGGTTAAGAATGTCTCATTTCAGTGAAGGGACACTTGATCACCCTACGGTGACTTTTGTCCTGCCTCACTGAAACATCATTGCAAAATAGATGTCACTTAGGATACATCAGACTATTTTGCTAAAATTGATTGGTTGTTTTGTTGGTTTAATGAAAATAGACTAATAATAAATAATTTGTATGGTTTTAGAAAATTTATTTCATATTGACTTCCGCGACATTAAATTTACTCAATGCTGATAAATTAATAGACGAAAATTACACCTCATGAAAAAATACGATCAACACAATACTTATCATCGACGACCTTCGTTTTGTCCTTATGGAGGACTATCCTCCCATTCCAACTCCAAATGCTGCTTGAAATGTTCGAGAAGCATATGAGCATTGGACACGAGTAAATGAAAAGGCTCGAGCATATATCTTGGCAAATCTTACTGAAGTCTTGGCCAAGAAGCATGAGCCCATGCTCACAGCTCATGAGATCATGGAGTCCCTAAACGGTATGTTCGGAAAATTGTCCGCATAACTCAGGCATGACACTCTCAAACATATCTTCAATGTCTGTATGCAATAAGGGGCATCTATTTGAGAACATGTTCTTAACATGATGGTCCACTTCAATGTGGCGGAGATGAATGGGTCCGTCATTGATTAAGCTAGCCAAGTTAGCTTCATTTTGGAATATTTACTTGAAAGTTTCCTATACTTCCAGCAATGTTGTTTTGAATAAGATTGGCTACAACCTAACCACCTTGCTCAATGACCTACAGACCTTCCAATCCTTGATGAAAAGCAAGGAACAGAAGAGTGAGGCAAATGTTGCGTCATCCTCTAAGAAGTTCCATAAAGGTTTAACCTCTGGGACAAAGTCTGTACCTTCTTTATCCGGCACCAAAAAGTGGAAGAAGAAGAAAGGTGGAAAGGGGAAAGCTAACCCACCAGCTGCTACCCAAAAGCACAAGAAAGCCAAGGTTGCAAAGGGAATCTATTCCCATTGCAACTAAGAGGGACATTGGAAGAGGAACTATGCCAAGTACTTGGCAGAACAGAAGAAGGCCAAGAAAGGTAAATTCAATTTACTTGTTTTGGAAACTTGTTTAGTGAAGAATGATGATTTTGCCTGGATTATAGATTCTAGCGCCACTAACCACATTTGTTCTTCATTTCAGAGAACTAGTTCCTGGCGGTAACTTGATGCTGATGAGATGAAGATGCGGGTTGGAACTAGGCACGTCGTCTCAACTATGGCAGTGAGAGGTCTCCAATTAGCTTTACAGAATAGATTCATTTTACTAGAAAATGTGTATGTAGTTCCTGGTTTAAAAAGAACATAATTTCTGTAAAGTATTTACTTGAACAATCTTATTGTATCACCTTCTATGTAAATAAAGTGTTTATTTCGAAAAATGATGTTGATATTTGTTATGCTAAACTGGAAAAAAACCTTTATGTGCTAAGACCTAGCAACTAAAGTCCTTCATAATACTGAAATGTTTAAAACTGCGGTAATTCAACATAAAAGGCTTAAAATTTCTCCTAAAGAAAATGCCAACTTTGGCACCTAAGATTAGGACACATCAATCTCAATAGCATTGAGAGGCTGGTGAAGAATGGACTTCTAAGCGAGTTAGAAGAAAATCCTTTACCTATGTGTGAGTCATGCCTTGAAGGCAAAATGACTAAACAACCTTTTACTGGAAAAGGTCACAGGGTCAAAGAACCTCTAGAGCTGGTACATTTAGACTTCTATGGTTTGATGAATGTTAAAACAATGAGAGGTTTTGAATATTTTACCTTTACTGATGATTATTCAAGATAAGGGAAGGTTTATTTAATGCAACATAAGTCTGAATCTTTTGAAAAGTTCGAAGAATTCAAGGCTGAAGTTGAAAATGTATTAAATAGAACAATTAAGACATTTCGATCTGATCGAGGTGGAGAGTTTATGGATATGACATTCTAAAACTATTTAATAGAACATGGAATTGTATCCCAACTCTCAGCACCTAGTACACTTCAGCAAAATGGTGTATCAGAAAAGAGAAATTGAATCCTATTGGACATGGTTTGGTTTATGCTGAGTTACGCTTCCTTACCTGACTTGTTTTGGGGTTATGCAGTATAGATTGCAGTGTATATTTTGAATTTTGTTCCATCCAAAAGTGTTACCATAACACCTTTAGAGTTATGGAATGGTCGTAAAGCTACTTTACATCATTTCAAAATCAGGGGTTGTCCAGCACATGTGCTTGAGGCAAATCCTAAAAAACAGGAATCTCGTTCAAAATTGTGCCTTTTGTAGGCTACCCCAAAGGAATGATAGGTGGTTTCTTTTTCGACCCTAAAGAAAACAAAGTGTTTGTTTCGACAAATGCTACTTTTCTTGAAGAAGACCACATAAGGGAGCACAGGCCTCGCAGTAAAATTGTGTTGAATGAACTTTTCAAAGAAACTACTGAACCTTCAACAAAAGCTGTTGAAGAACCCAACATCTCAACAAGAGCTGTCGAAGTTGGATCATCAAGTAGGTCAAATCCACCTAAAGTGTTGAGGAAGCCTCGATACAGTGAGAGGCTTGCAAACCCATCTGTCCGTTACATGGGTTTACGGAAATCCTAGCTATGGTAGTTGATGAAAATGTTGAGGATCCATTGTCTTATAAGAAGGAAATGGAAGATGTTGACAAAGATGAGTGGATCAAAGCTATGGATCTTGAAATGGAGTTGATGTACTTCAATTCAGGTTGGGATCTTGTAGATCTACCTGATGGGGTTAAACCTATAGTTTGCAAATGGATCTAGAAAAGAAAACGGGATGTTGATGGAAAGATGAAAACCTTCAAGGCTAGACTAGTGGCAAAGAGTTATACCCAGGTTGAGAGAGTCGACTATGAGGAGACTTTCTCACCTATTGCCATGTTAAAGTCTATCCAGATCTTTCTGTCTATTATCTAATATTACAACTATGAGATTTTGCAAATGGATGTCAAAATCGCCTTACTGAATGGCAATCTTGAGAAGACCATCTATATGGAGCAGTTTGAGGGATTCATTATCCAAGGTTAAGAGCAAAAGGTTTGCAGGCTTAATCGGACCATTTATGAACTGAAGCAGGCTTCTCGATCTTGGAACATAAGATTTGATACTGCGAACAAATCTTATGTTTACAAGAGGATCATCAACAATTCAGTAGCTTTCCTAGTGTTATACGTAGACGATATCCTACTCATTGGGAATGATGTAGGTCTACTAAATGAAGTTAAGAATTGGCTAGCGACCCAATTCCAAGTGAAATATTTGGGAAAGGCTCAGTTTGTTCTAGGAATTCAGATCTTTAGAAATCGAAAGAACAAAATGTTAGCTCTGTCTCAAGTATCGTACATTGACAAAATGCTTGTCAAGTATTCGATGTAAAATTCCAAGAGAGGTTTGTTATCTTTCAGACATGGAGTTATCTTGTCTAAGGAAAAGTATCTTGAGACACCTAAAGAGGTTGAGAAAATAAGACAAATCCCCTATGCATCGGCTGTTCGTAGCTTGATGTATGTGATGTTATGTACGAGACCTGACATCTACTATGCGGTAGGGATTAGGGTTGGCAACAGGGCCAGCCAGGGTGGGGGGGCATCCCCCATCCTCAACCTTGTGGGGGAAATTCTCCCCCATCCCCATTTCCCCACGGGGATTCTCCTACTAATTCTTCGTGGGGAATCCCCTACTAATTCCTCGCGAAGATTCCTAATTTTTTTTTTTATTAAAATTTGATGAGTCCACAAAAAATAAACAAAATTTAATAACTAATCTAGGAAATAAACACAATTTAGAAGCTCACAAATCCATTAAATAAGTTTATCGGATTCCTCATTTTTTAATTCAAGTGATTTTATTTAAAATTTGACTAGTTCACAAAAAATAAACAAAATATAATAGATTAATCTATGAAATAAACACAATTTCAAAGCTGACAAATCCATTAAATAAGTTTACAACTTAAAATTAAATAAAGTTTGAATAAGAAAGTCAATTAAAGGAAAATGTGTTATACATTCAAAATATATAAATTGCTCGTCTTTCTCTCTTCACCGATGACTTCATATTCAAATATTTCTCCTTTCTTGACATCATCCCATCCTTAGTTGTGAGTGTTATTCATTCCTACATTTAAAATGTAATTAATAGATAATGTCACAAAAAAAAAAAAAAAGTTGGACCACAAAAAATAAAAAGTGTCATAAGAAAATAATGTTAATCCTTGAGCATACCTTAGTCACCATGCCATCTTCATCAGAATCGTCTGCATCTTCTAAAATAGTTGCTAAATGTTTAACCATTTCAAATGAAAAACAAAACAACACAAACAAAATATATCCTTACCAATCAAAACAACACAAATCTCACCTCTTGGAAGTTGGATGGCAGGCTTGGCAGTGGCTCGAACTCGAACGAATGCCTGAAGAATGGGTTGCCGTCACCGGCGTGAACTTCACAAACGTCGTGAAGGAGAAGAACGTCGAACGGGTAGGTTTCTTCACGAACACGAAGGCGAAGAAGGACGCTCGATAGTCACCTATAGAAGAAGAACGGCTAGGTTTCTTCACGCCTGAAGAATGGGTCACGCTTGAAAGGTCTTCTCTTCACGAACACGAAGGCGAAGGGTTTTCTTTAGTTCTTCACGCTCGGCTTCTTCACGGTCGACAGTCGGCAGGTAGGTTTTTTCTTTTCTTAAATCTTCACGGCAAGACACAAGTCAAGTGAATCACGGCAACAACAAGTCAACAATTCTTTACCTTCCAATTTTTTACGATTACATCCCTCGACAGCACTGCAGAAATGGGGAAAGTAGTTTTCAACTTTTCAATTTAGGGTTTTTTTTTTTTTTTAGTTTTTTAAGTGTGGACTTGTTTCTTGGGCTTAGATTTAGAATTTAGATATTTGATATTGGGCTCCAATGTCCAATCCAACATTACATTATACATTATAAACATATATATAAATAAATTATTTTATATACTATAAATATATATTTTTAAAAATATAAATAAATATATCAAATCGGGGTCAGGAATTAATCGGGGTCGGGGTCGAGGCGGGGATACCGTCCCCGTCCCTGGATGGGGCCCCGAATATTTTTCCCGGTTTGACCTTATCCCCGGTCAAATCGGGGATTCTCCACCCCGATCGAGTGGGTCCCGGGGAATTTTGCCAACCCTAGTGGGGATAATCAGTAGATATCAGTCTAATCAAGGATATGATCACTGGACCGTCATTAAGAACATCCTCAAGTATCTACGGAGAATGAGGGACTACATGCTCGTGTATGGTTCTAAGGATCTGATCATTACAAGATACACGAACTCTAATTTTCAGACTGATAAAAATTCTAAGAAATCCACATCAGGATCAGTATTCACTCTTAATAGAGAGTAGTAGTTTGGAGGAGCACCAAACAAGGGTGCATTGCTGACTCCACTATGGAGGTTGAGTATGTAGCGGCTTGTGAAGTTGCTAAGGAAGTTGTTTGGCTCAGGAAATTCTTGACTGCTCTGAAAATCATTCCAGACATGTCAAAGCCCATCACACTTCATTGTGATAATAGTAGTGTTATGGCTAATTTCCAAGAGCCTAGGAGTCATAAGAGCGGGAAACATATAGAGCGAAAATATCATCTCATCCAAGAGATTGTGCATCAAGGGGATGTGATCATCTTGCAGATAGCTTTGGAGCATAATGTTACTGATCCATTTACAAAGGCCCTCATGGCTAAGGTGTTTGAGGGCCATCTGTAGAGTATGGGTCTATAGGTCAGGCCATGTTTTGATTAAGGCAAATGGGAGATTTGTACTGGGCGGTTTATGCCCTAGTTTTATTGATTTGTGTATTTCGTTTTTTAGTATGACTTTTACATTGTACGCCCCACTAGCTTTAGGTCAAGTAGGAGATTGTTAAGGTTGATGCCCTAAATCTCGTAGGGTCTCATAGTTTGTAATTGTAATGTACAAACATTTTATTTACGTAATAAAATATGTGATGTTTTATTTCAAAATTAGTTGCATTAATCACAAACCAATAAACTAACATCCAAGATTATCTTGTAGCTTGAACATATATATAGAGACATACGGGTGAATCATATTTAAGTGATAACCTAAATGATATGTAGTTGATGGATAAGGCTAGATACCTTATCCTTGTGACAATACGAGTATGGGCCGCTTTGTAGATGTTACAATTGTTGTAAGTGCTACAGATGATTTAATCCTAATCATTCATGTGGAGACATGTGAGTAGGGATATTCTATATAAAGAAGTTTGTATAAGATCAGATCACAAAATGTTTAGTCTCATTATATAATTTGTTCTTAATAGAGACTTACATTTCACCAGGATGACCATACGTAACTTGACCTGAATCCTAAGTGAGTTGTGAACTCTCGCCTATGAAGATGGTCCTTTGATTTGTATGGGTGAGAGTGGCTAGATCGTCGACTCAACAAGCCTACCATTTTGGGGATTCGTTTGATTGGGGAGTTGGGAACACAGCTACACAAGAAGGAATACACTCCTTCCCCAATATCGGGGCAAGTAGATAAATTGCTCCTTTAAGGACTGATTTCGGGGCTTAAACAATGTGACACCACACCCTCTCCTGGCTTGAGAAAGGTTTGGTCATAGTTGAAATATGATTTATTGTTCATTAGAGGGATCAGTGATACTTAAGAAGATGTAACTACAGGAGAAAAATGGTAATTTTAGCCCAACTGTACATATGAGCAATTTATGAAGGGTCATCATACTATTGATTGGGGATACAGAAATATATCTATAGTGCGAAGAGTGCAGTTGTTGGTCTTTAGTGGAGTGCCCGACAATTAATGGATGGTGAATAATTTAATTAAAGAGTTTAACTAATTATTCACATACCTTTGGAGTATCAAGCTACAGGTCCATGAGGTCCCCTCGGTAGCTCAACGGGAATTAATGAGAATCAGTTTTTGGATTAATTTGAATTGTTCAAATTAATTGAGGAAATTAATTATATATAATATAAGTAATTTAATTCTAATTATATATGATATAATTACTATAATGTATTTGATACATTATAATATTAATTTTTTTTAAAAAAATATTTTATTTAATTAATTTTGAATTAATGAATAGAAGGGAGTTATAACTCCCTCCCCTTCTTTTCTCTCCTAATCGCGTGAATGTGAGGGGGAGTCTTCTTCTTCCTGCAAAATGAAACAAAAGTGAGACGACAGGAGAGTTCTCAGATCTGATCAAATTTTTTTCCTGCTCCTTCCTCCTCTCTCTCTACTCTCCCTCTCAATCCAAAATCACCAGCGTACCACACCTCCTGGATTCTCACCCAGAGAACACCGAGGTCACCTATTGGTAGTGCCCTTTTTGGAGTATTCGTGGTTTTCACAGAGAAGAGGAATCGTGAAGATATTGGATTCTTCAAAGGTAAGGGTCTTCAGAAACCCTTTTTTTTTCTAAGCATGATTACTATTATGAAGTAAATGTATAATAGTTTTTCTTCCTCTGTAAAATTATGAGTTCAGTAGAATTGAGGATTTGGGAGATCCACTTCCGCTCAAGGATCCCCTTATCAAGGATCTTTTATATTTTTCCTAAAGCTCATCATGAGTGTATACATTTGAGGCTATAAGATTTTAAATCAGTAAGTGATTACAATTCCGCATTATTTAAAATCAGTTCGAATTGTTGTTATACGAAGAGAAAATTATTGATGCTGATACGTTAAAAAAGACATTTTTTACATTTCATGTCTCGAATATGCTCCTACAGCAGCAATATCGAGAGAGGTTTTAAACAGTATTCTAAACTAGTTTTATGTCGTCTCGTAGTCAAACAAAATAATGAGTTATTGATGAAGAACCATGAATCTCGACCAATTGAAACAACACTATTCCTTGAAGTGAATGTTGTGAATGTTAATAATCGTGGTCGTGGTCTAGGTCGTGACCATGGAAGAGGAAAAAATAATTATTATTTTTGTGGTAGTCATTCTAATCATTCAAAATTCAAAAGAACCACATAAAATGATGGTCACAAAGAAAAAGCTCCACAAAATAAGAGTACAAAAAGTGTCAAAAATAAATGCTTCCAATGCGGAATGACTGGGTATTGGTCACGTATGTGTCGTATGTCAAAACACTTAGTTGATCTCTATCAAGTCTCCCTGAAAGAAAAAGGGAAAAATGTGGAAGCAAATCTTGCCTACTAGGATAATGATATATTTGACCCATCCAATATAATATGACAAATTTGGATGTGTCAGACTTCTTTGAATCTCCTGAAGAGAAGATCAGCACAGTTGATAGAACATCAAGTGTTTCTTTTGGCTTTAAAAATATTTTAATTAAATGTTGTTGTTTTTTTTTTATGCATCTTTATGTTTTTTTCTCTTAATAAATGTTAACTTTTGTATATTCCAAATGTTGTTTTTCTTATTGTAATTATTTTCTTTTAATGAAGAAACTTTGATCATTTTCATATATCGAGTAACTAAAAAATGAGCAAAGAAGATCTATATCTGGCAAATAATGTAACTACACATACAATACTTACAAGTATAAGATATTTTTCCAAATTGATAACGTTGGGAAGCAAAAGTCAAAACAATATCAGGTTTTGCAAACCTAATTGAGGGGTTTGGAAAAACAAATATTATTTGCCTAGAGGAATAAAATTTATAATTGACAATGCATTGTTCTCTAGTCAATCAAAGAGAAATCTACTTAGTTTTAAAAATATACGTTGCAATGGTTATCATCTTGAGACTGACAGAAAAAATAATATGAAGTGTTTTTATATCATATCTACTGTCTCATATGAAAAACGTATACTGGAAGAGTTGCTTGCTTTATCTTCTAGATTATATTATACTCATATATGAGTAATTGAAACATATGCAACAATGAACCTGAAGTTCATGAATCTAAACATATTTACAATTTGGCATAACAAATTAGGTCATCTAGGGTCTATAATGATGAGTAGAGTTATTAAGAATTCAAATGGACACCTATTGAAGAGTCAGAAGATTCTTCAATCCAATGAATTATCATGTGATGCTTGCTCTCAAGGTAAATTAATAATTAGATCATCATTAACCAAAGTGAGAACTGAATCTCCTATATTTTTAGAACGAATTCATGGTAATATATGTAGATCTATTAACTCACCAAGTGGACCATTTAGATATTTTATGGTATTAATAGATGCATCCAACAGATGGTCACATGTATGCTTATTATCAAGTCAAAATCTTGCATTTGCTAGATTACTTGCTCTAATAATTAAGTTAAGAGCACAATTTCTTAATTATACAATTGAGATTATTCGTCTTGATAATGTTGGTAAATTTACGTCCCAAGTTTTTTATAATTATTATATATCGATTGAGATAAGTGTTGAATATCATATAGCTCATGTTCATACATAAAATGGTTTAGCAGAATCATTCATAAAACATTTGCATTTAATTGCTAGACCATTGTTTATGAAAGTTAAGCTTCCTACATCTGTATGGGGACATGCCATTTTGCATGCAGCGTAACTTGTACACATTAAGCCAGTAGCTTATCATAAGTACTCACCATTACATTTAACTTATGGCCATGAGTCAGATATTTCCCATCTGAGAATTTTTTGATGTGTAACATATGTTCCAATTACTCCACCATAAGGTACTAAGATGGGTCCTAAAAGGAGGTTAGGAATATATGTTGGATATGATTCCTTATCAATTATTAAATATCTTGAACGCTTGACGGATGATGTATTTACTGCACGATTTGCTGATTGTCATTTTAATGAGACAAATTTTCCAACATTAGGGGGGAGAAATTAAGAAGTTGGAAAAAGAAATTACATGGAATGCATCGTTATTATCTCATTTAGATCCTCGTACAGATCAATGTGAACTTAAAGTTCAGAAGATAATTCACTTGCAAAATATAGCAAATAAGTTATCATATGCATTTATAGATACAAAGAAAGTAAGTAATCACATATACCAGCTACAAATGTTCCATAAAAATTGATATCCTAATACAACAAGTTGTCACTAATGAATCTAGAACATGCCAGAAGCATAGTAGACTAGTGGG
The DNA here is from genome assembly GCF_027475165.1 of Benincasa hispida. Lineage (NCBI taxonomy): Eukaryota > Viridiplantae > Streptophyta > Magnoliopsida > Cucurbitales > Cucurbitaceae > Benincasa > Benincasa hispida. The sequence continues at coordinate 23,512,094 of NC_143479.1, read as the reverse complement.
TTCCAAAGATAAAAATCCTCGAAAACAAAAAATAATTAATAGTAAAAAAGACTTGATTGAGGATGTAAATACCCAAGAAAAAATTCTTGACATGACTACTGAGGAAGGTAAAATATCTAAAGATAATAATGAGATTTCAATAAACTATGTCTTGATAAGAAAAAGATGGAACCGAACTAATGTAGTTATTGACAACATTTTTACGTCTAATATTGCTCTTGATAATATATTTTAAAATGAGGATCCTGAATCAAAATCTGTTGAAGAATGTCGACATAGAAAAAATTGGCATTAGTAGAAGGAAGCAATCAAGACAAAATTAAATTCACTTTCAAAACGTCAGGTTCTTGGACCAGTAGTCCGAACACCAGAAGGTGTCATACCTATGGGATACAAATGGGTATTTGTGAGAAAAAGAAATGAAAATAATGTGGTCATAATATATAAAGCAAGACTAATTACACACCTGGTATTCATTATGAGGAGACATATTCTCCAGTGGTGGATGCAATTACATTAAGATATTTAATTGGTCTGACTGTGTATAAAAATCTAGACATGCATCTTATGGATGTAGTCATGGCATATTTATATGTTGTGACTATATCATATAAAAATCTAGACATGCATCTTATGAATGTAGTCACAACATATTTATATGGATCTCTTGATAATGATATTTATATGAGAATCCCGGAAGGATTTAAGGTACCTGAAATATATAAATCAAATTGCCAAGAATTTTATTCAATAAAGTTACAGAGGACATTATATGGATTAAAACAATCAGGACGAATGTGGTATAATCGTATGAGTGGATATTTGTTGGAAGAAGGATATCAAAATAATCCAATATATTTGTGTGCTTTTATAAAGAAATCATAGTCAGGATTTAAATAACTAGAACTTCTGAAGAGCTTTCAAATGCAATAGAATATCTTAAGAAAAAAATTTGAGATGAAAGATCTCAGAAAAATAAAATTTTTTCAAAATTTTGAAAATATTTTATATGGACAAAACACATCTATTGAACATTCCAATGGAAGTTCGTCCACTGAATGTTAAGAAAGATATATTTCGACCTCGAGATAATAACAAAGAACTTCTTGGTCCTGAAGTACCATATCTTAGTGCAATTGGTGCATCTATGTATCTTGCTAATAATACAAGACCAGATATTGCTTTTTCAGTAAAATTATTAGCAAGATATAGTTCTTCTTAAAAAAAAAAAAAAGACATTGGAACGAAATTAAGCATATACTCTGTTATCTCCGAAAAATGATTGATATGAGTTTATTTTATTCAAATAAATCAAATTTTAATCTAATTGATTATGCTGATTCTAAATATTTATCTAATCTACACAAAGCTATATCTCAAATAGATTATTTATTCACATGTGAAGGAACTACTGTATCGTGGCAGTCAGTGAAACAGACCATTGGCTACTTCCTCAAATCATGTTGAAGTTTTTGCAATTCACGAGGCTTGTCGAGAATGCATATGACTAACGGGACTTGTCTTCTAATAAAAATCTTCCAACAATATTATACGAAGAAAACACAGTATGTATATCCCAAATCAAATGGGGATATAATAAAAAAGAAAGAACAAAGCATATTTCACCACAGCTTTTCTATACTCATGATCTTGAAGAAAATGGTGACATTATTATATAATAAATTTGTTTGAAGGATAACCTAGTAGCCTTATTTACAAAATCATTACCAATCGTAATCTTTGAAAGATTGGTGCACAACATTGGAATGCAACGATTCAGAGATCTTGAGTGATATTTTCATGAGGGGAGTAAATATATTGTATTATTTTAGAGGTGTATATTATATGAAGTATATACTTTTTTCCTTCACTGGGGGTTTTTCCCATTGAATTTTTCCAAATAAGATTTTAATGAGACATATTTTATATATACAATGAGCATCTAAGGGAGAGTATTATAAATATTATGACAATAGATGCCTATTAGATACTCATGCTTAGTGTTCATTGATCATGTGTCATATCCTCATTTTCCAACTGCTATCCACGTGTCTCAAGATTGCACACTATTAGGGTCCATGTAATCCACCTCCTACTTGTCTAATTGTCTATAAATAGTGGCATTTGGTGGGTTTTGTAAGATATATTGTTAAAAAATTCAAAAGGCTGGGAGGAAATTTCCATATTTTCCCATCTCCTAAGATTTTCTTTATTTAATTTAATTATTTAGTTATTTTATTTTATTTTAAATATATTTTATTATTATATTATATTTTCTCCATATCCATGTTCCGTTGTGCTCCTCAAGTTTTCAACAGTTTCTACCTAATATAATTTTGCTAGCATATACTATCAAACATCTAATTACACATATTTTACTCTTTTTTTTTTCTCTTTTTCTTCGAGTAGATGGAGGAGAGTTCAGAACCTCCAAACATGTGTATTAAAATTTTCTTCATAGCAGAGGTGAATATGTTGATTTGAATGAGCAAAAGTGAATCTATTCATTTGAATGTGAGTTAAGGGTAGTCATATTATTATTGGTCATAAAATGAGAATAGATTTCTATACATCTTGATGCAGTGTTAAAAATGGGTATTGATCGATCTCCTATTTAAATGATAATATCTTGCAACAACTAATTTAAAAAAACAATATAAGGAAAGTTATAATGAAAGGAGTCCCTCGCCATACAACTTCCTCAAACTGAATGTTGATGCAACCTGAAAATCGGATCATCTTTCAACTAGAATTGGTGCAATTATTAGAGATTCCAGTGGAAATATTGTTCGTGCAGCAGCTTTATCAATGAACTTGAATTTTGAATACTCATTAGCAGAAATTTTAGTCATTCGAGCTTTTTAATAAAATAAGCATTTTATTTCTTAAAAAAAAAAATTGATTCAAACACAATAAGCATTCCAACTCTTGTTAACGTATGATAATTACGAGTTAGACATTAATTATATAAAGTTAATGCAATTTCAATCTAACTTTACACATGTCAAATTTGTTTAGCATACTAAATAGTCACACAATCATATAAGACTAAACTAATAAATTTGGTAAGCAAAATACAACAAACTCATTTTTATCTCTTATTTTTTTATCAATGTTTTAACATTACACTTCTTTCACTTGATTTCTTAAAACACAGTCATAAATTTGTATTAAAAGGATTGTGAGTAAAAATTATTTTAAACTTTTACAAACAAATATCAAAATGGTCACCTTTAAAATATATAAACAAAATAAACTTTTTGAGGGACACCAAAATGACTATCTTGAAATAACCAAAAGTAAAAATTAAAATAATAATTAAACCTAATCTTTTTTAATACTAATGGATTTCACAAAATTTTCTTCTAAAAAAATGCTAATAGGTAGAAAATAAATGAAAGTAGTATATTTCTTTAAACTCAACTACGAATCAACTATTTTAAAATGAGCATAATTCAATGATATTTATTAAGTACATATTATCTCCACGTCAGTGGTTTAAATCCTCGTAGTAATACTCTACCTGAGTACAAACGGCTAGTGGGCTATCTTTATGGGCCTTGTCACGTTCAGCCTCTGCTCCTTCCTTATTCGTTCTGATTAATTTTGAGTTTTAATGAATTTAAAGACATAAATTAGAGGAAACTCCAATTTTTTTTAAAAAAAAAAAAAATTGTTTCCTTTCACATAAATATAATAGTTTTAAAGTTTAGGAAATTATTAGGAACAAAATTTAAAATTTAAAAGCCCATTATACATGCTTTTTAAAGTTTAACTATTTATTAGCTAGCCACTAATCTGAGAATTTAGGACTAGAATTAGTTAACTTTCACTTGCTAGATAACAAATAAATAAACAAAAATAGTTTAAGTTACAAATTTGGTCTCTATATTATGGAGAAAATTAACATTCAGTTATAAATATTAGAATTTGGTCTTTATGATTTGATAAAATCTCATAAATAGTTATATTTTGATAAAAAAAAAAAAAAGAATTCTCGTAAATAGTCCCTACCATAAGAATCATATGGAATTAGTCTCTACCATAAGAATCATATGGATTAAATTCTAAACATTAGACACTAAATACTAACTTTTTTCAAATCATAGGTATCAAACTTGAACTCAAAAAGTACCATTGAACATTATTTTCATTCATTTCAAAATTATCCATATTCTTTTAAAAATTGCAATATTACATTGATGAGTGGGTCCAAAGTGTGGTGTCTTCAGAGCTATCAGAACTTTATCAAGATCAGTGGATCCAAAGCGTCATTGGAGCAAATAAAAAGAAAGATAAAACTCTATATTGATGATTTGTGATATGAATCGCCCAGATATCAAATTATTAATTAAATTTTTATTTAATAATTTTGATGTAGTTTTAGTATTTTTCAATTTTATCCTTTTTATGATAGTTAAGTAGGGGTAAACTTTATCTTTTTACTATGATGCATTAGGTTTTTTCATTGGGAGGCTATTTAAGCCTTGCCTTTAGGTTGTTTTGATTAGTCAAGTTTTATGATGAATTGAATTTAGCTTTTGAGCTTCTTCAATTTTTGTAATTCATGTGCTAAGGTGCATGTCAAGAACATTCAAGTTGGATTGATCATCCTATTTGTGGAGTGTTCGAATCTTAGGGAAAGAACTTGTTCTTGTGTTTAAGATCTTTGATCTTAAGACAATTTGTGTCTAATCCAATTTTTAGAGTTGAAATTGAGTTGATTGGGGGTTTTAGTGATTGAGAATTAGGGATTCTCATCCCAAAAGGGTTTCTAATTTCAATTCGCTAGAGATTTCGTATCAATTTGTCTCTTTTGTGGGCTAGCAGGGTGCAATCCATCTACATGGAGAGCCTAGTGAGTCCAGTTTCGTGGTGTCCTCCCCGTCAAATGAATGGAAGGTGAATGTTGATGCATCTTGGAACCAAAAGAAACGGTGCAACATTGTAGGGTGGGTGGTTCTTAACTCCCTTGGATCTTTCCAATTGATATCAACTTCATAAAGCTTACTCAAGAGGTGGTCTATCAAATTGTTAAAAGTCCAAGCTATTATTAAAGGCTTACAATTTCTCTCTTCTCTTCATCTCCCCCCTCATCTCCCTTTTATTGCGTTGAATCTGATGCTAGGTTGGTAGTGAATCTAGTTAATTACTTATTATTAGACTTTACAGAGGTAAAGAAGGAGTTGTAAACAAGTAAGTTAAATAAGAAAACAAAATAAAAATAAAAAACCGAAGGTTTAGGGTTTAATAGAAAAAACTTATACCATTTCTCTAATTTGTTCCAAATAATCTATTTTTTTCCTAGTATTTTTGAAAAAGTGCATTATTTATCCAATTAACCCTCATTTAAACCCCAAATGCTAATCCCAAACATGAGGATTGTTTTCTTCCTCTCTTCCCTCACAGTCAATTTAACTCTAAACTAAAACAACAGAAATTGACCAAACAAAAAAAGTTTGAGAGGAGAGAAGAATATTCATATGTAAGGATAAAAAAACTATTGAAGGATATAATATTAAAATTGTCTTTATCCATCAGCTTAAGCTTTTGGATCAATCAGTAATTTAAGAAAATATTTTAATCTCCAAATTTCAAAACAACATCATCCATGGCACATTATTTACTGTTTTACATTGAATATCACATTAATTACTACATGAATCACCGTCATGTTAGCATTAACTAAACTAACTTATCATTTAATATTTAGATAGTTTTCTACTTTAATTATATTATTTTAAATTATTTATGAAATATAAAAAATAATATTGTAACTTTTAAAATAACAACATTAGTTTTGAAACATTGGACAAAGTTTAATAATATTTAAAAAATTATAATTTATCCCCTTTCTATCATTAATTAATTAATTAAAGTGTGTTGATAGTAAAAATGAAGCCACCAAAAATATGGTGTTGGTAACGGTAAATTTTATTATGCAGTAGGCACAGACATGTATGGGTTATAGGTCGTGCATCGTTAATCACACTTCTCATCACTCATTTGACGTTACAAATGGACCTCTCTGATATGGAGCTGTGGGGTCCTTTTACTTCTTACTGTGGTAACAAAAACACCGTAATATTATCCCCAGTATTCTGTCCTCTTTTTCTTTTCATAAATTAGTTTCGCAAACTCTATTTTACCTTTTATACTTCATTAAAATGCAATTGAAGTATCCTTCTTAACAAAGATTGCAATGTTTTTAACAGCTTAAAGAAAATGTTGCAACTTTCATACAAAAATACAAAAATAAATCCACGGTAGATGAAACATTAAACTTAGATTACAAGACAAAAAGAACTATGTAGTTAGTATGGTATGATGTCACATATACTTCGACCCTCGAATTAGTATTGAGTTTATGAACAACTTTGACAGTAGAAAAAAATATTGTATTCTTACAAATCTTCGCATTTTCCAATTCCATTTCTTATGAAGAAGTCTCATTTCGTAACAAAATTCTAGACTCATTAAATTTGTTATGATAATCCATCATTATACTTCAAGATTATAATTAGTGTTTTTTATAAGTTTGATGATGATAAAGATCCAAATAATATATCAACAATCCACTCAGATCACTTCCAAGACAATCAATCAAACAACATTACTCCAATACACCACAAATTAATCACCAAATTATCACCAAGCAATCAATCGACAATGGACAACAATAGACCATCAAATTTTGGAAGATTAAAAACAAATAACACACACGAATTATACGTGGAAAATCCCTTCGATGTGAAGAGTAAAAACTACGAGACTTGTGAGGAGTCCACCTCTATCAACTTCTCTTATTATGATAAAATTGAGGAAAAAATAACTTAAATAAATCATACAAAGATTCACTACCCACTAATACTTCTATACATAAGAGATTAACACTTGAGAGGTAAAAAAAAAATGAAAAACACCCAGTTTTACGGATATTGTTCAGCATCAATTACAGACAAACCAGAGCTCCAAATGATGATCCAACCGTTCAAAATAATGCCCTATGAATCTCAAATAGACCGACCAAAATTCAGCACGACCCAACAGTTAAACTATGACAATTGACAACTTTATGGAAGTTGTCTTTGAAAAACCGAATTGCCTCTATTCTCCCTCTGTTTCTCTCCATTTTTCTGTATTTTTTTCACTCTCTTTCTCCTTAGATCATATCTATATATATCACAAGAAAATCTAGGACTTTCAAGATGTGTCAACCCAAAAATTAGTCCCAACTGGTCTAAACATATACCCAACATTTTGGGCTCACATAACATAAATTTAAAAGAAAATAAATTTTTGTTTGTACAACAAGTGGGCTGGACTCCCACAATAGATGAAAGTATGTAGACTCTTTAACATAAGACCACTACCGATCCTTGCTATAATTGGTCGACCCTTGAGAGTCTGGCCTCTTATTCCTTCAGCCTCAATTGAGCCTCGGCCATGTCCTAAAAGTTTCACACCTCATGCATCACAGCTTAGGCACCCAGGCTTCTCCCCTAGTCCCCCTAGGCTAGTCTCAAAGGCTTTACTCTTTGAGCCTTGGCTTGACAAGTTTGGAATAAATCACTTGCCATTCTATTGAGTTTTATTGAAAATTTCACTTGTATAACAATTTGTTTAAAGTTTAGGGTAGAGGTTGAAACACTCGTAGGTAAAAATAAGTTAGGATATAAAAAGTTGTTATAATTTAATGTAAAAAGTCAATATTTCTTCCCCATAAAAATGAAACACATGACCCCCACCTCATATTATTTTAGCATGATAACCCCATATAATCATTCAATGGGAGAGATTTCTTTTTAATTAGTATCACCGGAGAAGAAAGGTTTGGCGGTTTGGTCGCCATTGTAATACAATTTTTGCTTTTACTTTAAAAGACACCACAAAATCGCTTTGTTAGGAAATAAATAAATAAATACTTTATAGGAGTGATTAAAATGGCTGTAGAGTAGAGAGTTGAAGAAGAAAGAAATCAGGAAATATCCGACATTGCGGCATGATTCCAATTTCAATTGTCTGCCATTATACATATTTCAATATTGCAAGTCTTTTTTTTTCTTTTCTTTTTCGAGAAAAAAATATTTTTTCTCCCAACAATTTTAATTTAATTTTCATTTTATTCTTAATTTAAAAATATTATAATTTTACCGATGGGTTGAATTTTGCTTCCATTTCATCTCCCTTAAGTTTTTAATTTTACACTTTTGACTTCTATTTTTCACGAAACACTCATTTCAATGTTTGACATTAATATAAATTAATTAACTAAAATAATTTCATCATGGTACTAAAATTAATTTTAAATTAATTAATACATATTAATATCAAAGACTAAAATTGAGTATTTATAAACTAAAAAAGAAAAAAAAAATCAAAGTTAAAATGTAAATCTTGAAACCTAAAGACTAAATTGAAACAAAACTCAAACCTCAATAGTAAAATTGCAATATCTTTAAACTTAACTAATTAAAATAAAACTTCAATCTTACAAAAAAAAAAATGTAAAATTTTGAAACTTAGATACCAAATGAAATTTATAACCGCCAAAATGAACTTAAATGATAGCTGACATGGTCATTCTTCCAAATGATAGAAAGTCCGATCTCCCACTATGTACCACAAGAAATAAAGTTATACCTAAAACCTTCACCAAAAATGTTTTTTTTTTTTTTTTTTTTTTTTTGAACTAAGTCACGAGATGGGGCAATTTAAGTAGAAAATGATTGGAAAAAAAAAAAGAAGAAAAGAAAAAGAAAAGAAAATTGGTGAGTGAGTGGGCTTTAGAAGGCCCGTGGTTAGAGGTGGGCCCATTTGAGTGGAAGTCAGAAAAAATGGCCCATGTTGATGGATACAAATAGCAGATTCTCCGGCTTTACGATTTGAAAGACGTGACGCCTTATTTTTCCCACTTGCTACTACGCGCCCTTTATTTTATTTTTTGTCCCTTTCCTCATTTCTTCCGATTCCCTTCTCACATTTTAATCATTCTTAATCATAAACGATCATACATTCTACATATATCTTTTCACATCCACTCGTACAACTCAACATATAATCATTTTAGGGATTAGTCGAAGTTAAAATACAATCGTGATTACTAAAAATCTGAAAGACGTTGGAATGAATAAGAAATCGAGGGTGATACAAAAATATAATCGTAAAACGTGAAAACGATGAGAAAGATAATTGAGTTGAAAACTGTGGGAATGAAATGAATTTAGCATTATATATTGAATCCAAAATGCTCAATTCAAATATGGACTTGGATTGCATTACATTACAAGTCCATTCCATTACGAGTCCTCGAAGAATACTTCAATTTTTCTTGAAATTATAATTTTTCTTCATAGAAATTTGAAATTCGTGTCTATTTAGTTCGATTCAAGTCTAGGATTTTATTAGACAAGTTATATAATGCTCAAATTTCTACTTTTAAATTTTTCTTGGTTATATATGTAGGAAGTACGAATGGTCCTTCTAACTTAGATATACGTGTGTATATATTTATTCCTTTCAAGAACGCACAATCATTTATCTTCTTGTGTAGTTATGTTATTGTGTTCAAAAATTTTCTTCATACATATGTCTCCTTTCTCGTTGGGATTGAACGCCTTTTTGTAGGTTAGTTTTTACCAAAATTGAGTCTTACAATGATATCAAATTTTTGCTCATAAAATTTTATTTAAAAAAAAATTGTCACATTTTTTTTGGTTAATAATAGTTCATTGAACGTATGCATGGCCATAATTTAAAAATTTTTTTTAAAAGAAAAACTTATCCACACAGAGAGAGATATATATATGATACATATATACAAATTTGCAGTACTAATTATATTTAAAGTCAAAATTGCAACATTTACCTGGTGTAATTTGATGAAGTTGAAAATTTACATAAAAAACTAATACAAATACATATATAGAAGGTAAATTTTTCTTTTTTCTTTTTTTCCCTCAAAAGTTTGAATATATATTTTAGTTAAAAGTTAAAATACAAATTTAGTCCATATATTTTTAGGATATATTAAAATTAGTTCTTATTACTCTATTATTGTTACATTTGTTTAAAAAAGAAGAAAACTAACATATTCACAATTTTATTGAGAATACACTTAGACTAAATTTAGACATTTAAAAATACAATTCAAAATATATGGATAAAAAAAATATTAAAATTGTGAAACAGAGTATAGCTCAATTAACATATGAGTTTGTTAGAAATGACGAGATTTAATATTCAAACTACTTACCACCAACTGTACTTAAAAAGTAAAAGATTAAAGGGCGTTTTTTTTTTTTTTTTTTGGATAAATCAAAGATAAACCCAGAACTCCACTTTTGTAGCTATATTTTCTTAATTTGTTTCCCATTATATAATTAGTTATGTTTTAGTTTAAATAACATAAAACGATTTTGTCAATCTTTCTACCAAAAATGGACAAAGAAGTTGGCGAAGAGAAACTTCATGGCTTGCAAGAGTATTGATTATAATTATTAATTTTAACAAGGGAATAAACCCAAGAGGGAAAATTTTTACACCAAATTCCAGAGCATTTAAATTTTTTTAGCTCTCTTTGTTGCCTACATTTAGCTGTTGATATGATGAAAATAAATAGAGTTGAAGGCTGAAGCAAAAAAAAAAAAAAAAAAAAATCATTTACGATACATTCAACTTCAGAGTAGAGGATGAGTTGTCATTTATCAAATTTATGTGTTGGAATGCCTTGAATTTGTTTGTTGACACTTCGAATAACCAAGTACGGGGTCTCGCTGCCCGGTCAACGAGCTGGGGTCTAGGGGCGGCGCGCCCTGATGGGAGTTCGGCGAAACCTATTCAGAATTCGTATTTAGCATATTTATTTATTTGTAGTTATTTACGATTATGACCCGAGGTTTAGAGTAGTGCGCTATATAAACTCTCTAACCCTAAATACGCCGTTTAATGTAATTTTTTGAAAAACATTATCCCTAATTAATAAGTTTCTCTTTAATTAATCTTTTCCAGCTCCTTAATTTACGGATAATAGGATCTCAAGGGATTTCTACTTCAGTGCAAGTTTTCAAACTATTAATTTCTAATGTTTGAGTGGGAAAATTGTTAGTTAGATTAACATGATGATTTAATGTCAAACCATAATTGGGATCTTCGTATTCTTTCAGACAAAAATTGGTTTCCAAATTGTTAATACCTTCTTGTTGTGGCAAAATAGACTAATTGGTATCATTTAAATTTGTCGACAAAGAAGATTTGAAATTATTAGATTCCTTCCCGTTCGTCGGAGTAAAAGACTCATCTTTGTTTGGATTTTCTTTTTTGTCAAAAAAATGAGAAGATTCATATGAAGAACGAGGTGGAGGAAAAGAAGCAACACCTTTTGGGATTTTTTTTTTTTTTTTTTTTTTTTTTGAGAATGTGCATTCTTTAGATGCGTGGTTGATACATCCACAATAAAAGTAGAGATCAGAAAGTCTCTCATATTGTAAATTGAACCAATGAATCAGGAGCTTTTATTGTTTTTATTTTCATACCATTGTGCAAAGGTTTGGATATATCAATAAGAATCCAGATTCTCGTGTTTTCACCCTAGCACAAGTTTTCTCGGTCAAATTTTACTTCAATAAATTCTTCAATCATGTTTCCCAATTTTACAGCCATCAAGCTATTTTAGAAGCCCAGTGAAAGTTCCAAAATTCTCACTCAGAAGGTTACAAATTGAAATTCGTAATCAGAGATGCCGTGATCGATCTTGGGAATTTCCAAAACTAATAAGTGCTTATCAAAGATCCAGGGGCCTGATTTGAAAACCCAATCTGTTTTTTGAAGATTGAAATTTAAAAAGAAAGTAATTTTTACCCAGATTTTCCACTGTAAATCCCATTTTTGTTCTTGAAGCATTCTTCATGGTGCTCTTTATTATGATGATTACAATTGATCTTTCTGAGAGAACCTTACCAATAAAGTAGAAGTCTAATTTTTCACTTATTTTCTGGGACGTGTTTTCGCCAAATTTTTATTCAAGATGTTCTCCTCTTCAAAAAATTTCACTTTTTTTCAACCTAATGTCATAGAATTCAAATCCATCATATGACTGTTTTACATGCCAAAGATATGGGTAGAATACTAGGATTGCACTGCTACCTAGAAGAAGCTCTCTACGGAGGATCTTGGAGGGATTTTTTGCCCTACTCGCTAATGTTATATTAAATAGATATTAATAGACCATGTAATTAACCTATTTTCATGGTATAAGATCTAGAGCACGTTAATATAAATAAATATATATAAAAGAAGTGTTGTCTATGAACGTGAGCCGTCTTAGCTCAGTGGTAGAGCGCGTGGCTTTTAACCACGTGGTCGTGGGTTCGATCCCCACAGACGGCGCCCATACATTTTATTTTTTAACTAAAAAATAATAAATATAAAAGAACAAAATGCAAAATTGTTTACTTCCACCAAAAAAAAAAAAAAAAAAAAAAAGGAAGAAAAGAAGAATACTTTTACATAGTTTTTCATAAATATTTGTAATAAATTATCAATGATTTCATTAAGCTGTGCCTAAATCATCAAATGTTATAAATTTGTATTTGTGCGCTAAAAAGTGGGGCGGGAGTTTCATCATACCACAAAAACTAAATTCTAATATTTTAATAGAATACGAATTTATAATTTAATTTTTAACTTATCATGTCATTTATCAAATTTATTTAAAAAATATTACTTTATGTAATTAAGAAAGTTAACGCAATGACTTTTATTTAACATGATGGGTTTAATGCAATTTTCTTTTTCAGAAATGATAGTGAATGATAATTTGAATATATTTTTTTTTTTGTAGGTATATCAACTATATTTGATATTTTACAAATATGGTAAAAACATCATATCTAAATTTATAATTATTTTTATTACATATTTGCTCCAAACAGTTAATTAAGAGAGAGAAAGATAGAAAGAGAGAAATGGCGACTGACATGGTGACCAGACGTGCAGTGGTTGATGGAGGTAAGTATTGGGAAGATGGAGCTGTGATCTGTGACAAATAGTGTGAAATTGGTGAAAGACAGATGTTAGGAGAAGAAATAGAAATACGACGATCGACAATCGTCGATCGATGATCGGACGTGTAGCAGTTGACAGAGGTCGAGCGGTGAGTGACGATAGTTGATGTGGAGTAGTGCTGGTTGTTTGAAAAGAGATGATGGGAGGGGGTCGGTTTTTTTTTTTTAAGACGAATAAGTTCATTTTTTTTTAATTCTAAGTGTATCAAGGGGCATGTGTATCAAAGGGCATCAAGTGCATCAAGTGTACATCAATAGCGTATCAAGAGGTATCTAGTGTAAGTGTATAAGATGTATCAAGTGTGTATCAAGTATAACAGGTGTATCAATACATTTTGTTTATATTTTCTATTTTAAATCGTGGGTTGAGTATGTTTTTTTGTTATTTTTACATAATTAAAAGGTTTGGATTACAAGTCTAATATTAATAGCTTATTTTGCTTATTTTACAACTAGCCCTTTCTTTCATGTACATATATAGAAAACAACCCATAACATTATTATATATAACTAAAATCAATTTATATCTCTAAAATTTAATTTTATCAATTAGAACTTCAAACTAAAAAAAAAAATTTGTTCTTGTCTATTTTTTTTCCATAAAGGACTGAAATTTAAAATATCTCCCTTTTTGTTAAGTAAAATTTTTATTATTTATATGACTAAAATACAAATGTTTCTATTTTTTAAAAGTAAAATTACATGAAAGAATTTGAGAAGTAACAAAGATAAGGGTCAAAATATAAATTTGAAAATAATTTTCTTTTAATATATTAGAAAGTGGGAGATTCAAACTATAAATAGACTTAAATTATTTCAAAAGTGATTTTTATTTTTAAAAAAATGAAAATAATGAATTTAGTTGTTATTGTTAATTTTTAAAACTTATTTTTTATTTATTAACATTTTTATTTTAAAATTTGAAAACTAATTTGGAATGAAAGCAGAGAAAATAATATTTGTCAATTACAATATAATTCTTTTTAATACGGTTTTTTTTTATAAAAAAAATGTAGAGTATTGAGATCCTAAAATAAACTAAAGGAGGTACAAACGTGGATGGGACGTTGCAAAATTTAAAGAAAGCCCTCCATTGTAAATCAAATATCAACTCTCTCTTAACTCATACCCAACTGGTGGTGATGATGTGGACGTGTCAGCCAGGACTCTGAAATCGAAATTTCATTATTATTTTTTGTTTTCTTTTTCTGCCCTCTCCCTCTCATTTTTTCTTTTTTTAATAAAATTGCGTGAAATTGCTAGTGGGCTATGGCCCACTTGGAGAGAGAAAGAAGTGAGCCCCCAGGCCCAACAATACCCACTTTTATGGGCCCACAAATTTCTACATCCTAACATATAACCGCATATCATTTGACAATAACTCTACCAATCAATAGACAATGACATTTTATTATACTTAAAAATATTTTCTAACAGTTTTATCTTTTAAAATAATTACTCTTTTAAATATTTTCTTGATTATTAAAATTAAAAAAGTTAAATTACAAATCTAATCGCTATAGTTTAGAGGAAATTAGAAGTTAATCCTTATAATTGGATAGCACATCGTAAATAGCTTCATTATCACCTTAATTTTTTTTTTTCCTTTTTTATTTCGGGTTTAAAATTATACCTACTGCGCACTCACAAGGGAAAGTAAAGGGATTGTTTGGGACGCTAAGATAATATAGGATGTGAGGAATTCTAATGTCTAGAGAGTTCTGATGCTTGGAGAGTTCTGATCGAGTATGATCGAGTACGTTCAAGCACTGAGATGATATACGATACACTGAAGTAAAATGACGACGAGATACGAAACACATTCCGAACATGGGCCCACAAATAATTAAAATTAGTGAGATAGGATAATGGGCTTTCAAATAGGATATGAGGATATATCATCTCATGTTGGACTCTCGTTCAGCCCCAAATATATATATATAGGAAAAAAAAAAAAGTTGATGGGGGAGAGGGTTATATATGGTAGAGTGGTCCTTTAGAAAGTTTGCAGCCAGTGTCCAGTGATAGCGTAGTCATTTCATTTTTTTAAAAAAAAAAAGTTAGTCAAGATCTGAAAATTTCAGCTGCTAGCTCTTGAAATGATGTGTGGTAAATTTCTTGGTAAAGAAACTGGCCTGGCCATGTTTTTCCACAGCTTTCTTGAACTTCTTCCTTTAAAATTTCTTCATCAGCTCAATTGTAATTCTACTCTGAAGAAAAAAACTTTGAAGCTCAAGAAAGCTGTGGGAAATTATGACACTTTCAGGCTCTTCTTTCTTCTCAATTCCCAACCACCTTACCCTAATTTCTTCCTCCAGGTATTACAATTTTAATTTTCCTTCAATTGTTTACAATTCTTTCTTTGTTTTCTGCATTATAAAGAAGGAAGTTGAGAAATAATTGTTGAATCTCAACTGCAATTGATTATTATTATTGTTATTTTGTAACTTTCGTTTAGGTACCACTGTTAGGAAAAATACCTTATAATCTATATTGAATAGATTAGCCTTAGAATTATTCATGCTAAATTGTCATGAATAAATAATATACGGAATTTGATTGAGATTGATGATAGCTTTAAGATGATAATAGCTTTAAGAGACTATTGTCTTCCTGAACCAAAACTCTAAATGCTCTTAGTGGGATCTCTCTGATTCAAGAAAGACTGAATGCATATTGTTTTGGTATATTGAGAACCATAGTCCTAAGATCTCTTTATATACTAGTCAATTAGGCTTTCCATTAAATTCTAATTAACTAGGAATGAGCTTCTACCCATTAAATTCACACTCAATTAGGAATCTAGAGCGTTAATTACATAGATCACATAATAGAGCTCAAACTAATAAAATAATCCAATGTGATGAAATACTAACCCACATACATAGCTGATACGAGCGCAAGCACACACATCGAGTAATAATATAGTTAAAACGACATAAGAGGCCGAGTATCGTCCTCAGGGAACCAAATTTATTAATCTTTTAGCAATTCAAAGATTGTTCCAATTTTATTTAAGGGACTAACTTTGATGGAAAACAAATTAAACTAATCTAAGAAAGCAATAAAAGTGATCAGATATGAAGATTATCAAACTAGAAACGTTTTAGGAAAATAGATTTCATCAAAGGCATCATTAAACACACTTGCTTGATTCTTGAAATAATTAACACAACACCTAGATCTATAAGTCTTTAATCCGAATGGAATCTTTTGAAAGCAATCTTTTCTCATGCAAACATAAATGATAAATAATTTCTTGAAACTAAATTAAGAAGCTCGACAGTAAGACTCTTCATCAACAATATTTATCATTATCTGACTACTTGTGTGTCAAACGATAGTCTAACATGCATAACCTAATCTAAAGCCTACTCGCCAAAATAAGATTTAAATCATAGGTTCATTCAAACATTGATCAAATATTAAATAACATTAAAATGGTCATGCTAGAAAGCGTAAATACAAATCATCACTCAAGAAGCAAAGTGTTCAACAATTAATCTAGGAATCCATCTACCCCTAAAACTATGAGAAATTTAGCCTAACATGAATTCCATAAACAGAATCATATCAAGAATACCAAAATACATAAATTAATTCAAGAAAACAAAAGGAAAAAAGTTATCTGACTTCCAATCGCGTTTCAGTGATGAATTTGGCCTTGATCACTCCAGCATCATGAAGAATCCATACTCTGGTCTAAACCCTCTCTTTAGACCTAAAAAATTCCAAATTTCGATGTGGAGATTGGCCAAAAACCTTGGTTAAATAGGCAAGATTTTCCAAAAGTGCACATTTTTTCCAAAAAGGATAGGCGGACCTTTCCATGACATACAAACAATGATAGACGATAGTCAGAGACTTTTAATGACGCGCAAATATGACGAACACAAAAAACTCAGAAAATGCGCTGAGGATAGCGCCGTGGTGCTATGCTCGGTGCTGCCCTCTTTTTCCACATCTTTATGTTTTTCCTCCATCTTTTCTTCTCTTCTTTCGATGCTTGGCTTTTGAGTTCATTGGGTTTATTTAAGTCCTTTTTTCTACTCATTTTTACATTTAATCTCTATCCCAAACATAACCCTGAAAACACTTACAAACACCATCAAATCTAAAAAGAATCACGTAAAAACTATCATAAATCATGGGCAAATAACACATATTTTAGGTGCATTTCACCATCCCAAACTTAGAATTTTGCTAGTCTTGAGTAAAAAATAGAATAAAACCAAAGAAAAGATTCTCAATATACATGCAATTGATTCATGCCTCAATAGTAAGAATAACATGGTAGATCCATAAGTAGAAATATTCAAGCACATCTTTTGTTAAAATTTTAAGGTCAAATCTTTTCATCCCTCATGTGTGTATTGCAAATCACATTCAATTCAAAATTCAGAAACTGACTTTAGAATTAATAGAGTTTCATAAGTTTTCCCCCTACTTTAGTATCATGCACCAATCATCAAGCATCAGAACATTCAAGAAGGCAATATATCAACTAAGGTACCTTAAATAACTCAATAAAGGGATCCTTAAACTTGTATTCTTTTACCTAAGGGCACTAGCTTTCACGCATTCACTATAGGGACTCGTATCTAGTCAATTCTCAGACCTCTTAACTGGTAATAACAAAAGCAGCTCTTCTTACCCTTACCCATGCATACACAATACAAGTTTATATTTTTCTTCAACTCTTTCTTTTAATGATATTTTGTTATTCCACTCAATTTTTTGTGCACATTTTTTTTTCATTAGGCAAATATAATCTTTTATAATATCACGAACTATCATGCAAGACAACTCTCTAACTGGTGAGGCTTTTCAAGGTGATAAACAAATTGACTCAAAATAACTCATCATTCAGTTAAAGGTACTACAATAAAGTAACTACGTGCTCAAAATATGGGAGACTCCAAGAGGGACTTGATTAGATCATAACTCAAGAGTATGCTATCTTATTTTCACATTATATAATCTAACATACATATTCCAAGTACATCATTGGCAATCATCATCAAAAGCATACATATATACTTTCTCAACATCATATCTGCTAAAAAAGAAAAAGAAAGAAAGAAAGAAAGATTACTCAAAATTTCATATCATTAAATTAACATGCATAACATCGATAATTTCCTAATTTAACATGCATAGTAGGATAAAAACAACTCAAACAAAAAAAAAATACGCAGTACACCTCCCACCCCAAACTTAGAATGATGCATTGTCCCTAATGCATTAAAAAGAATAGAACAGTCACTCAAAGTAAGTGATACAAGCTTGGGAGTGTGGGGGAGTCCACCACAATAGGTTGACGGAATAGTACTATGTGTTGCTCAAGAGCTCCTATACGTGAGACTAGAAACATATTAGAACTATCATAACATATTAGAACTATCATGGAAGCCAACCTAAAAAAAAACTAAAAATAAAAGAAATAATTAAAACAACATAAAGAAATAAATAAAAAAAATCTTGGGTTGCCTTCCAAGAAGCGCTAGGTTTAATGTCTCAAGTTAGACGACAAGGGGGATTCTTTATCAAGGTACATAAAAATTCTCCCATTTTTCAGGGCCCTTCTTGCTTGAATCAATGTAACCTACTAAGTTAAGTAGGCTTTCCTTTTTCTCATGAGCACCTGATAGTAAAGAAATATTTTTGTTATGTTTCATATATAGAAAATGAAAAGAAGAAGACTCAAAATTAGAAAAATATTGACAAGGCTCATGATATGTAAGGAAAGAATAAACAAATATAGGAGGATTTTCTAGGGATTAAAGAATTTGTCTGTTCAACCTCAAACTTTATCTCCTGAATATCTTCCTCAACATTAAGCAAAAATTCTTCCTCATTCTCACAAACCAATTCCTTGGTTGACTCTACTTGACAAGTTTCAAACCGGAGAGAAGGTTCAATAATGAGAGGACTCTCTAGAGATGGAAAATAAGGTTTTTCATCCTTTACCTTAATCTCTTGGCCATCCTTAAAAAAGTAAAGCACAATTTATCTCTAAATCTCACGAAACTCATCTTCAAATGCCTCACCACCCTCTAATTCATTCTCATTCTCACAATACACCACCCTAAAGCTCACTGCCTTGGTGGGATTGGAAGGATTGTCCTCACTTAGGGCTCTAATTGATCAGAATAGGTTGACTACTCACACGGTTTAGGGTAACCTCATTCTTTACCACTAGGGCTTCCGCTTGAGCTTCTATGTTCTTTACAATTAAGTTGTCTAAATTCCCTTGTAGCTCACTCATAACCTTCACACTTCTCTCCCAATCTAAGATGTAGTCTTGCATCATCTTGACTAAGGAAGGGTTTGCCTTTAATGGGGTTAGATTGTAACAATCATACTTATAGGAGGGATAACTCAATGAGTAAGGATTAGGATTGAAGGGTGGTAGTCGTGGTAATGTTGGACCTAAGTTAGGTTGAAAACCCTCATAAGCCCACTAAAAAAATATAATAAGATATGATATGCAAACACCACAATCCATCAACCAAGGAAAGCCTAAAAACAAAAAACAAGAAAATTAAAAAAATTAAACAAAAATCAAACACAAATCAAGAAGAAATAAAAAAAAATTAAACTAATGTACACCTTAAATTAAGATTAGTTGAATCTCTTATATATTAAAAGAAAATTAAAAGTCAGTTCCCTAGCAACGGTGCCAAAAACTTGACACAAGCGCAAGCGTACATGTCGAGTAATAATATAGTGAAAACGAATAAAAGATTGAGTATCATCATCAATGCATCAGATTGATTAATCTTTTAGAAATTCAGAGATTATTCCAATTTTATTTAGGAGATGGACTTCAATGGAAAACAAATTAAACTATGTAAGAAAGAAATAAGTGATCAAATATGAAGATTATCAAACTAGAAATGTTTTAGGAAAATAGATTTCATCAAAGGCATCATTAAACAAAATTGCTTGATTCTTGAAGTAATTAACACAACACCTAGATCTACAAGTCTTTAATTCGAATTGAATCTTCTGGAAGCAATATTTTCTCATGCAAACATGAACGATAACTAATTTCTTGAAACCGAATTAAGAAGCTTGACATTAAGACTCTTCATCAACAAGCTCTATCGTTATTGACTACTTCCTGTGTGCCAAATGATAGTCTAACATGCATGATCTAATCTAAAGCCTACTCGCTAAAGCAAGATTTAAATCATGGAATCATTCAAACATTGAAAAAAAATTAAAAATGGTCATGCTAGAAAGAGTAAATATAAACCATCACTCAAGAAGCAAAGTGTTCAACAATTAACCTAGGAATTCGTCTACCTCTAACACTATGAGAAATTTAGCCTAACATGGTTTCCATAGACAAAATCACATTAAGAATACCAAAATACAGAAATTAATTCAAGAAAAAAAAGGGAAAAAGAGCTTTTCGGCTTTCAATCGCGTTCTAGTGATGAATTTGGCCTTCAAACGACTTCCGAATGATTTTCTATCACTCCAGCATCATGAAGAATCCATACTCTGATCTACACACTCTCTTTAGGCCTCAAAAACTCCAAATTTTGATGTGGAGGTTTGCCAAAAACACTAGGTTAAATAGGCAATATTTTCAAAAGTGCAAATTTTTTCTAGAAAGGAAATTGGACCTTTTCATGACACACAAATAATGACGAATGATAGTCAAAAGCAGCACAAAATATGACAAGACGGCAGAAATCTGCTCATAAACTTATTGAAAAAATGCACCGAAGGTAGTGCCTGATGGAATGTACATACATACAGTGGAAGTAATCAGAATCAATAAGCACTCTAATTAAACTTAATTTGAATTTCAAAAGCATGCTAAATCAAAATTTTATAAAAGAGGGTTTCAAGAACTTATACCTTTGAAGAAATCCACTAAATCCAAGCTACTTTCCATGAATTTGAACTTCAAATCAAGAATGGACCATCAACATATCTTCTCTACTATTCTCCAACCTGGATTTGAGTGGTGGAACTCAAATTGAGATCAATTAGATGAGGGAAGCAAGAGGGTTTTGGAGAGAAAACTAGAATTTCTGAAATTCAAGTGCTTCTTCAATTTCAAAATAGAAGTATTTATGTATCTAATACATGCAAGCACTAAGTCATAATGCTGATTGACATTTCAATTAGCCTTTTGCTAATGGGCTAGGTGTTGGATTTAGAAATAATCCACTTCAATTGCTCAAAATGTGGATTTTTCCACTAACTCAAACCAATTTCCAATTTTAATTGATTTTTCTTAAAACTCAATTAAGAACCATTTTAATTTAATTAAATTAAAAAATTTCAATTTAATTAAATTAAACAAAATTCAATTTCAAAATTTATTTTCTTAATTTGAAATTGATTTATTTAAATTAATTAAACAAATTTAATTAATTAATTAAATAATAATTTAATAACAAATATTAAATTAATTAAACACCTAATTCATACATGAATCCTATTCATGTAATTAATATTTAAATCAATATTTAAATATTTTAAACTCTCTAATTAAGTTTAATTTCAACAAAATTAAACGTTAATTAACATAATTATCCAAACCTTAAATTGAAATTGAACAATTTAAATTCAAATCCTGATTTGAAATTTGTACACTTTAAATTGAATTCCCAAATTGAATCTGAACACTTTAAATTCAATCAATATATTAATCCAAGGTGTCAAGATTTACGAGCTAGTAGAGAGACCTTATGGACCTACAGATCACGAGCTCCAATGATTTGAGGTTAATTGACTAAGCTCTTTTAAACTAAATTAATCAATATTCGTTAACTACCGAGACACACCACTATAGTTCGATAGTTGCACTCTCCTCACTGTAGATATATTTCTGTCCACTTGATTTAACCATAATCAGTGAGTTGACCTTTCATAGATTGTTCGCAATATCGACTGGGTCAAATGCTGTTTTACCCCCGAAATTACATCTTGCTCCTTAAGTCCCGCTAATCCTCTAATGAACAATGGTTTGCAATTCAATCACTAAATCGAGTCCCTTTCGAGCCAGTGTGAGGGTAGGGGCCCTTGTTCAAGACCTGGATTTAGTACTTAAAAGAACAATATTTTCACTATCCTTAAATCGGATAGGTGCGAATTTCGTCTTGCACCCTATGTCCCCAACTATCTACCTAGTCTTACCCCTGAAATGGGGGGCTTATTGAGCCGATGCTATTGAGCCAACCCTCACCTTTACAAATTTAAGAATAATCTCGAATTAACAGAAGTTTATAGTTAGCTCAGGATTGAGGTCGAGTTACCTAGGCCATCGATTTGAAATAGTTAGTCTTAAACAGTAAACAATGTTATAAAGTAAGAGTGACTTATTTCTTGGTCCGATCTTATGTAAACTCATTACATAGGACGCCTTCACTCCTTATGTCGCTACATGAACGAATCTGGATCACTTCATTTGTAGCACTTTACAACAAATTGAACTACAGAGTGGGCCGCATCCGATATTATTACCAGAATAAGGCACCCAACCTTATCCATATACTATAAACCGGCTATTTACTCTAACTTGATCCATTTTTATGTCGCCACATAAAGTTCAAGAATTCATATAATAGCCATGAATATTAGTTTATTGGATTTAGTCTTAACAAGTTCAATTTACATATTCAACAACAGTATTATTGAATAAATATCAATAACATCTTTATTGATGATAGAAAATGTTTAACCTAATAGTGCTGTGACACTATGCTCGTTGTTGCCCTACTTTTTACATCTTTATGTTTTCTTCCATCTTTTCTTCCCTTTTTTCGATGCCTGTCTCGAGTTTGACCTCATTGGGCTTATTTAGTTTTTTTTTTTTAATCATTTTGACATGTAATCTCTATCCCAAACATAACCCTGAAAATACTAGCAAGCACTATCAAATCTAAAAAGAATAATGTAAAAACTATCATAAATCAATGGCAAATAACACACATTTTAGGTGTGTTTCAATAGCCCATACTTTAATTATACATGTTAAAATAAAACGCGTCTAACAATCTCCCACTTGGACTACGTTTTTATACTTGATGTAATTAAATCACATAAACCTTAAGCATGGAATATTATTTAAATAATAAAATTTCCCTTTAGTTCAATCTGGTCAATCTCCTGTATCAGCATGGAATCAAGACAGCTTTTGTCACTACCCTGATAACTAAACCTTTCTTGATCACCTGTACCCTTACATTCAATGACATAGATCAAGTATGGATGGATAACATGACAATTATATGCAAAGTGATTTATATCACGCCTGTTTTCAATTGTCCCAAATTCCATGATGAGATCATTCTTTAAATACAATTACAAAATCTGCATGCATGATAAACAACTTTAGATTATAAACATAAATCATCAACTTTATTCTATATAGAAAATGAATAAATAAGGTCAAAGAACATCCTTAATAAAAAACTCCTACTAAACCATGGGTCAGAAAAGTGACTAACACCCATGTGAGTAATGTGCTCATGAAAAACTTTAGATGGTAAACCTTTAGTCAATGAATCTGCCGCCATAGAGATTATTCCAATATGTTCTATCAAAATTTGGTCATTCTGAATCTTTGTTTCACAACTAGAAACTTGACGTCTAAATGCTTTGACTTTATATTGCTTTTATTGTTATTGGAATACATCATTACCAACTTATTCTCACAAAATAATTTTAGTGGTCTTTCTATGCTAATCACTATTCGTAATCTACTAAAAAAATTTCACAACCATATTCCATAATTAGACGCCTCATAACATGCTATAAACTTAGCATCCATGGTAGAAGAAACCATTAGTGTTTGTTTAACACTTTTTCAGGATACAAATTCTGAAGCCAACATGAAGATATAGCCTGAAGAGGATCGCAAAATGTCTTGGAATCCGACATAATCGGAATCAGAAACCTAATGATCTCCAAAACTTCTGATCTCCAATAAGTGAGCATATAATCTTTTGTTATCTTCAAATACCTCATAACCTATTTGTCTGTTTTCCAATGATCCATCCCTGGGTTACTCAATATCTTCCTGATGCTCTAACTATGAACACAATATCTGGACGCATATAATAGACTTCCAACAGGTGAAGCATAGGCAACCTTCTGCATCTCCTTTGTCTCGAGTACGGTCTTGGGGCATTGACCTAAATGAAATTCATTACCTTTACCGATAGAGATATCTCCTAGTGCATAATCTTTCATGCCAAATCTACTCAAAATCTTTTCAATATAGTTCTTTTGTGGCAATCTCAAAATACTTTGAGAAAATCACGTAGTATTTCAATTCCTAATACAAAAGAAGTATCAACAAGATCTTTCATCTCAAAATTCTTTTTGAGAAACCTCTTAATGTCATGCAATAAGCCCAATCATTACTTGTTATGAGTATGCCATCGACATACAATACTAGAAAAATTTATTTACACCCACTAAACTCGTGATATACACAATTTTCCACTATATTCACCTTAAAACCAAATGAGGTAATTACTTCATGGAATTTGTGATACCATTGACAAGAGGCTTGCTTGAGACCGTGGATGGATTTTTTCAATTTGCACACTATAGACTTTGAATTACGTTGGCCGTTTTCCCTTCTGAAGATGATTGATATTTGAGAATGATTGTGGAAAATTGAATGATCTATTTCTTAGCATGAAGATGATGGTATGCGTCGGATAGATGATAAATCAATATTCAAGCACGCTTTGCCAGTTGCATACAAGTTTTCTTATGTTAGACATAAGTATAAATCTAACTTAAGTATCCTGGTAAGCCCAGGGTTGAACGCAGGGAATCTAGTGTAGACTAACGCAAGATGGTTTACTAATCTGTTTGCAGTGGTTTACCAATTAACGGTATCTGTCGGATATGTACACTAAACTATTTAACACTCATATAAGAGAAAGTAGAAGTTCATATAAAGAGGAAGAAGGTACATGGATGAATGGGTCATGCGTTCGAGGGTATGCGTTGATTCCTTAGTTATAAAAACGAGCCTATGTAAGCACAGTAAAATGAAGTGTTGCTCGTAAAGATGCTTGGTAGAATCTAAGTGTATGTGTGCAATGCAATTAGAATCTGTTCTCTAGTTTGTGCTTAACATCTCTTGATGTAACTGCCACATTTATCTTATCTCTAAGATGCATGCGTTAGTCAAAATGAACAGACAAGTGACATGATGAGTTCCATATACTTACTCTCTCGAGTAACTAAGTGCTTTTACTTCAATCGACTGATCAGGTGGATTCAACCAATATCCTTTATGCAAATATTAAGTAAGTAAACTTCACACACACAAAAAACTTTGTAATTCAACAGATGGGAATGTGGAAATGGTTGAAATGGAGATTGAATTGAAGAAGTATGTTTCGTTACATAGAATCTCAGTTCAATCAAGTAAGAAGATGAATGAAAATGCTAAGTAAAGGAAAAGAGTTAAGTCGTAGGGTACAATCTTTTGTTCCCTTTGACTCGTTTTTGTGCATGCTGTTGACAACAACATAGAAGGGATGAAGAAGATCTCTCTCTTGAGCTTTTTTTCAGCAGCACTTCGTTACCAACGGTGGGAAACGGTAATCGTTCCTCCTATTTTTTCTTGCAATTGACAGAGATGAAGAATCTACAAATTTTCTAAGTGTTTAAGTGTCTAACTCTCTAACTAACTCACTAACTCTTTTGTAGGCAGCTTCTCCTTATATAGGCAATCAACTCAGTCACTTGGTGATGTGACTACATTAAACTCCATACGAGTTAGCCGCATGCATTCTGCTTCGTTCAGATGCTACCTGTCAATTGTCCATGCTTGCAAGTTGTGATTTTACGTTAATTACACGAGCCAAATGTATCTACCATGCGTTGGATAAGTTAGACATATGCTCCTTGTGTTGGCTTTGTCTGCAACACTTAGTAAATTCTCCTGATTCATGCATTAAAATGTGTTAGTGATGCAATTTCTACTTAAAGGATACTATTCATGAGTTTATCACATATATTCATTTCCATTGGTTTTTACTTTATTGTGAATGCGTTTACATCATATTAATCCTAATTATTCCAGCTTTGAAAGAACAATAACTTGTATTTCTACAAGTTATCAAATTACCAGACACCAAATTTTGGTTGCATCATATAAATCATCTCATCAATGTTTCCATTGAGAAACATAGTTTTTACATCCATTTGATGTAACGCTAAATCAAAGTGGGCTAACTGCCATGATTTTCCTAAAAGAGTCTTTCAATGATACCAGAGAGAAAGTTTCTTTATAATCAATGCCTTAGTTTTGAGTAAAACCCTTTGCAATAGGACAAGCTTTATAATTTTAAATATTGCCTTGTGAATCCCTTTTGGTTTTAAATATCCATTTACAACCTATGGGTTTCACTCTTGATGGCAATTCGACAAGTTTTCAAATGTCATTGTCTTTCATGGATTTATTTCCTTTTCCATAGCATTTATCCACTTTTGAGAGTTAGAACTTTGTAGTGCTTGTTGGAAGTTGATCGGGCCATCTTTCATTACACCTATATCATCCTGATATTCTTGAAGAAGCACAATATAATAATTTAGAATTACACTTCGTTTCTCTTTAATGGATCTTCTTAGTGGCATTTCTTGAGATTGTTGAGTTTAAACTTCAGGTTCAATAATGGGGACTACAATGTTATCTTGTTCTATAATTGGTTCAATAATGAAGTAAGGAATTAGAACCCGAACATCATTTATAGCCACATTAGGAAAACAAACTAATTTCTCTTTAAATACAACTTTCCTTGTGTTATCTTCCCCTCTAAACTCAATATCCTCAAAGAATCTGGCATTTTCTATCTCAAACAATGATCTAGAAGTGGGATCATAAATCTTGAAACCCCGAGAGCGCTTAAGATACCTAACAAAATAGCAACTAATAGTTCTTGTATGGCCTAGCCTCAGCTAGACAACCCTAGATGTGGAGATGCCACAATTCATAAGGTGTTTTAGCTACTAGTTTGCTTGGTACTTGAAACACGCCTAAAATGTGTGTTATTTGCCCTTGATTTAGGATAGTTTTAACATAATTCTTGTTAGATTTGATGATGTTTTCTAGTGTTTTTAGGGTTACGTTTCGGATAGAGATTAAATGTCAAAATGAGTAAAAAAAAAAAAAGGACCTAAATAAGCCCAATGAAGTCAACCATAAGCCAAGCATAAAAAATAGTGGAAAAAAACATGGAAGAAAACATGAGGATGTGGAAAAAAGGGGGGCAACATTGAGCAAGGCACTGCAACACTATCCTCACGCATTTTGATGAGAGGTTTATATGCAAATTTCTGTCGCCCATCATCTTTTGTGCGCCATTAAAAGCCTCTAACTACCTTCCATCATTTTTTGTGCATCATGGAAATGTCCAACTTTCCTTTTTTGAAAAAATCTTGCCTATTCAACCTAGGATTTTTTTTCGGCCTCCATATCAAAATTTATAGTTCTTGAGGCCTAGAGAGAGGGTTTAGAGTAGAGTATGGATTCTTCATGATGCTAGAGTGATCAAAGATTGTTCAAAGGCTAAATTCATCATGGAAACGTGATTAGAAGCCAAATAACTCTTCTTTCCCTTTTGCATTCATGAATTAACTTTTGTATTTATGCATTCTTGATTAGAAGCCAAATAACTCTTCTTTCCCTTTCCCTCTTATGAGTATGATTGTTACAATCCAACCCCATTAGAGGTGAAGCCTTCCTTACTCAAGATGATGCAAGACTACATCTTAGATTGTGAGAGGAGTGTAAGGGTTATAAGTGAGCTGCAAGGGAATCTAGACAAATGAACTGTGAAGAGTATAGAAGCTAAAGCAGAAGTCTTAGTGGTAAAGAATGAGGCTTCCCTAAACTGTACAAGTAGTCAACCTAGTCTGATGGTTGAACCAATTAGAGCCTTAAGTAAGGGCAATACTTCCAATCCCACCAAGGTAGGGAGTCTTAGGGTTGTATATTGTGAGGATGAGGATGAGGATGAGTTAGAGGGAGGTGAGAAATTTTAAAGATAAGGTTTGTGAGATTTAGAGAGAAATTATGCTTTATTTTCTTAAGGATGGCCAAGAGATTAAGGTAAAGGATGAAAAACCTTGTTTGTCATCTCTAGAGAGTCCTCCCGTTATCGAACCTTCTCTCCTGTTTGAACCCCTTCAAGTAGAGTCAACCAAGGAGTTGGTTTGTGAGAATGAGGAAGAATTTTTGCTTCATGTTGAGGAAGATATTCAAGAGATAAAGTTTGCGGTTGAAAAACTAAATTATTTATCCTTTGAAAATCCTCCTATTTTTGTTGATTCTTTCATTACATATCACGAGCCTTGTCAATATTTTTCTGATTTTTCTGATTTTGAGTCTTTTTCTTTTCACTTTCCATATATGAAAAATAAAAAAAAATATTTTTCTGTTGTTAGAAGCCCAGGAAAAGAGGGAAAGCCTACTAGCCTTAGTAAGTTACATTGATTTGAACAAGAAATGCTATGAAAAATGGGAGAATTTTTATGTAACTTGATAAGAATCTCTTTTCATCTAGCTTAAGACGTTAAACCTAGCGCCTTCTTGAGAGGAAACCCAAGTTTTATTGGTTCATGTTATTTTAATAATTTCTTTTATTGTATTTTCTTAGGTTGGCTTCCATGAGAGTCCTAATAATTTTCTAGTCTCTCTTACATGAGCCGATTAGTAACACAAAGTACTCTTGCTACCAACCTATTTTGATGGACTCCCGCACATTCCCAGGCTTGTACCAATTATTTTGTGTGACTGTTATATTCTTTTTCATGTATTGGGGATAATGCATCATTCTAAGTTTGGGGTGGGAGGCATACTACATACTTTTGTATAAGAGTTGTTTTTATCTTGGGATGCATGTTAATTAGGAAATTATCGATGTTATTCATGTTAATTTAATGAGCAAAAAATTGGAGTAATTTTTTCGATTTCTTTTAGTAGATATGATGTTGAGAAAGTTTATATGTATGCTTTTGATGATAATTGTCTATGATGTACTTTGAATATGCACGTTAGATAATTTACTGGGAAAATAGAAATAGCATATTCTTGAATTATGATTTATTTAAGTCCCCTTTGGAGTCTATTTTATTTTTAACATGTAGTCACTGTAATTCATAACCTTTAACTAAATAATGAGTTAATTTGAGTTAATCTAGTTGTCATCTCGAAAGGCCTCATCAGTTAGAGAGTTGTGTTGCATGATAGTTTGTAATGTGATACTATGAAAAAAGAAAAGATTGTATTCGCCTATTGAAAAAAAAATGATTGTGCACAAAAGAAAAAGTGGAATAACATAATATCATTCAAAGAAAAAGTTAAGAAAAATATAAACTTTTAATGTAACGACCCGACCCATTAGGACTTAAGTTAGGCCGCTACTAAATACATGCATGCATGGAACTCAAAATGACACTCGGTTATGGCAAAATAAATGCTAATTAAATAAGGTAGGTTCAAAAGACTTTCATTAAATTCAAATACTAAATCAATAGTAGGATACCCATAAATCATAAAGGATAATAAATAAATCTGAAAAACGATTCTTAAAAGTAAGTTTTAAACATCAAAACTAAAAATTAAGAGAAACATGAAAAGAACTTTAAATCTCATAAGCGGAAGCGTAAAAACTAGTCCCAATGGCTCAATCACGAATTCCACTTGTCCATCGCCGATGCATCTCTACCCTTATCTGAAACAACAACATGAGAAAAAATGAGTATAAAATACTCAGTAAGTAACCCCACTACTGGGGTCAGGCTGGGTATCTATGTCCTCTAGATACTCACCTCTGGTGAAACGTATAACTGCTCTAGTCCTCATGGGACACATATGCACATGAAACAAGAAGAAGACTGAGTCCTATCCTACTGTAGTTAAGTATGCCCACTACCTCTAGTGAATCCCGAAGGAGACAAAAACTGGTGAATCCCGAAAGGAACAAAAACTGGTGAATCCCGAAGGAAACACAAACTGGTGAATCTCGAAGGAAACACAAAATCTAATGGGCATCTAACTAATTAGTAAGGACATTTGCACAGTCTCAACATCATAATCATCACTGAACGAATCTATGACATACATATAAACCTCAACATCATGGCTTTACAACATACACATATACCTTAACATCATGGTTCTACAACATACATGTATACCTCAACATCATTAGATCAAATACAACTATGGAAGCACATACCATCTCATGCTAGCATTCAAGTGTCTATGTGCATAAATAAATAATTCGGATCTCGTAACATAACATACTTTAATCATGTTATACTATCAATCTTTCATGCTTTCATTCTGCCATAACCTTCATTTAACATGCTAGCATACATCTAATGTCTGGCATGTGGGCAGTTCTAGTAGTAAGATTACTTACCTTGATATTAGGTCGAACCAAAAAACAATTGAATCTTTGTGAAATTCTTGAATCCTTAATCAAGCCCAAACATAAACCAAGCTTTAAAATTAATAGTTAAGGCCAAATTCCAAACACCCAAATATTACAAAATATTTCCAGATAACCTTACCTAAGGTGTGGTCCAATTCGAATTCACCTTCAAAACTTCCAATTTTAAGCCCAAAGAATTAGCAAACCAAACTCTTCTTCATCTTGAATGAAATTCTTGAATCAACCCCTTAATCATAATTTGAAATTAAGCTTACATGATTACAGCTTGAATCAAATACATACTTTACTACTAATGTCTCAAATAAATTATCCATATGTAACTTCGTCAAAAATCACTTCCAAATGACTTTACTAAAATTTCTCAACAACCAAAATTAATCCACAAGAGGGTAATCAAAGCATAAAACTTACCAAAACTCGCTAAAACAAACTCCAACTTTACTGAACAACACCTCAATACCTTTGCAAACTTGAATCCAAAGTTGAAACACAATGAGTATCAACCAATTGATGCCAAAAGTAAATGAATATTCAAGAATCAACCGAAAACAAACCCAAATGACAAAAATCTTACCCAAATCGATAGATCTAGTGACGGCAAAAGCGAACAACGCTTAAGCAGTGGTGGACGGAGGTCATGAAGAAGAAACTGACGCGGCGACTTTGGGCAGTGTTGGACTGGCTCACGAACGTGAGAAAGAAAAGGGGGGTGGGGTTTGATTTTTTTATAAAAAAACAACAACAACAACAATAATAATAATAAAACAAAAAAGGAAGTAAATATAATTACATTTAATTCCTTTTCATTGTATACTATTAAATTCCTTTCAGTTTCAAAAGAAAATTCATTCCTGCCATTAATTTTCCAATTTAAATAATTTCACGCCAACAATTAAATTCCCCCACTTACACTTGAAGTCCAAAATTCCAAAAATGCCCTCCAACTAATACCAATGACTGAAATTCCAAATAATAAAGTTACTGAAATTATATTATTACTAAAAAAATTTGCGGGGTGTTACATTCTTCCCTCCTTAAAGAACTTTCGTCCTCGAAAGTTCATGAAAAACTGGAGAAGCTACTGAAATTATATTACTACATGTAAGTTACTGAAATCATAATAAAGTTACTGAAATGTCCTCGAAAGTTACTGAAATTATATTATTACATTTAATATGTATGCATGGATAGAGGTAAAAAGAATTGCCTTTGTTGTGATCAGTTAAGATGCCTGAGAATTGACTAGATATGAGTCCTTGCAGTGATGTGTGAAAGTTAGTGGCACTAGGTAAGAGAATACAAGTTTAGGGATCCCTCTAGTGAGTTACTTCAGGCACCTTAGTTGATATATTACCTTCTTGAATACTTTGATGCTTGAAGATTGGTGCATGATATTAGAATAGGAGAAAACTGGAGAAGCTCAACTAAATCTAAAATTGGTTTCTGAGTTTTGAATTAAATATGATTTGTACACACACATGCAGAGAATGAAAAGATTTGGCCTTAAAATTTTGTAATAAAAGATGTGCTTGAATATTTCTACTTATGGATCTAGCATATTATTCTTACTATTGAGGCTTGAATCAATTGCATGTTTATTTAGAATCTTCCCTTTGGTTTTATTCTATTTTTGCTCAAGACTAGGAAAATTCTAAGTTTTGGATAGTGAAACAGGCCTAAAATGTGCATTATTTGCTCTTGATTTAGGATAGTTTTTACATGATTCTTGTTAGATTTGATGGTGTTTGACAGTATTTTCAGGGTATGTTTGGGATAGAGATTAAATGTCAAAATGAGTAAAAAAAAAAAAGGACCATAATAAGCTCAATGAAGTCAAATTCGAGCCAAGTATTGAAAAGAGGAAAGAAAACATAGAAGAAAACATGAAGATGTGGAGAAAAAGGATAGCGTTGAGCAAAGCACAACAATGCTATCCTCGACGCATTTTTTCGAGAGGTTTATGTGCAGATTTTTGCTGTCCATCATCTTTTATGCGTGATTAAAAACCTTTGACTGTCATCCGTCATTGTGTGTGCGTCATGGAAAGGTCCGACTTTCCTTCTTTTTTTGAAAAAATCTGCACTTTTCGAAAATCATGCCTATTTAACCTAGGGTTTTTGGCCAGCTTCTAATTGAAATTTTGAGTTCTTGAGGCCTGGAGAGAGGGTTTAGAGCAGAATATGGTTTCTTCATGATGCTTAAGTGACCGAAGATCGTTCGAGGGTCAAATTCATCATGGGAATGTGATTGGAAGCCAGACAACTCTTCTTTCCTTTTGTATTTTTGAATTTCTCATTGTTTAGGGGTAGATGTAGGTTTGACCATAGAACAATTTGTTTCTTGAATGTTAATTTACATTTACGCTTTCTAGCATGACCATTCTAGCCTTTGAATGTTTGACCAATGTTTGAATGTTTTTATGCTTTGAATCTTGCTTGAGAGAGTAAGTTCTATATTAGATCATGCATGTTAGACTATAGCTTGAATACACGAGTGTAGTTGAATAACGATAGAGGTTGTTAACGAAGAGTATAATAATTTGCTTAATTATCTAGTTTCAAGAGATTAGTAATTAGTGATTAAGTAAAAGTGAGCAGGACGATCCGGATAAAAGACTTCTAGATCTAGGTGTCGTGTTAATTACTTCAAGAGTCAAGCAATTAAATCAATGATGTCTTTGATTTCTAAAATGTCTCTTTGTTGATAATCTTCATATTCAATCATTTTTGTTGCTTTCTTAGATTAGTTTAATTTGTTTTTTCATTGAAGTCGGTCCCTTAAATAAATATGGAACGATCTCTAAATAGCTAAAAGAATATTAATCTGATTCCCTAAGGACGATACTCGATCTCTTATGCCTTTTTTAACTTTATTATTATTCGACGTGTGCACTTACGCGTGTTATCAGTACTCTATTGAGGACATGCTGCAGTCTTTAATGCCTCACCTCAGAGAAATTTTGGTAAAGAAGAATGACTAATCATACTTCTCACTATATCTTTAAGTATTCTATTTTTCCTTTCTGCCGTACCATTCATGTTGTATTTGCCTCGACATAATGTATTGTAGAACAATTCCACATTCCTTTAGGTATTTGGAAAGGGTCTTGGTTGTTGTTCAGCTGATTCTTCATATCTACCCTAGTATTTGATCGAGTAATAGATGAATGTCATAAACCTCTCTCTGACAATGAAATAAAATTTATAATCATGAACTAACAACTAATACTACTGAGTAGCACAAGTGATAAGTCTAGATCAAACCACAAGGAAGCACTAAAAATTAGTTTCTCAAAGCTCATTTTTAGTTAAAGCGGTAAATGAGGGGTTTGGTATGGATTAGATAATTGGAAATGCATAGAAAATAAAGTGCAAGAAAGTAAAAAGATAGAAATGCAACTAACCAAGGAATCCTAGCCTAAGGAAATGGAATTGCTTAATGTAACTTTGATCATCAAATTATCTAAATGTAATTTTAGATTCTTGACTATCCCTAGCCCAATTGATTGAAAATCCAACCAATGGTCCTAATTACCTAATTAGCTAAACATACTTAAATGAATCCATATTAAACATGATTAACCAACCACATTAAGTTCTAGGGATTATGCTACGATGAACATTTGACTTCCACCGTCTAATTAAATATTCAATGTAATTTTCTTTTGGTTGATAAGGAAATACTCTTTGTTATAGATAACAAAAATGCAAGCATAACTAACCTATTGCTTCTCATGGATCAAGAAACAATTTCATGTCACATATTGAAAGTTAACCCTAAACATTCAACCAAGAATTCTCAAGTAGTCTATTAGAAAAAATCAAGATGTAAAAATTACATTCAAATAAAACTCCCAAAATTTACACTGTTTCAAAACCCTTAAGCTAGAAAACTAGGTCATACCTTCCTATGGAGATGGAGAAGAGAAAACTCGACATGTTTTTCTTAATTACATGAGAAGTAGAGAAGAAAAATACAAGTAGAGAGGTAAGAAGAGGGGAAAATTGGCTAGGAGTCGATTGAGAGGATGACCTCTGCCCTAAAATGAAGAATTGCATCTATAGAGTTGCGACAGTGCCACGACGCTATGCTGCACAATGTAGGGGGTAGGTAGCTCAGTGACACTTCCCCTCTACAGGCATGTCTACTGGCATACGTCCTCACCAAATCTGGTGCTTTTGGAATGAAATAAAAGGCTGATTCACTTGGTTCTAATATTGCAGGATCGAATCAAAGCATTTCAAGTCCAATAGCTAATTCTAGTAGCTGACGATCCAGTAAAGAACCCGTAAAAACACTAAATAAACACATTAAACACAGTAATGACCTTGAATTAAGCGAAGCAAGATGGCACATTTTCAGTGCTATTAAACACCCCCAACTTAATTCTTGATCGTCCTCGAGCAAGGTAGAATCACACAGTCACACAAAAATATGCTTGCTCAATCATAAGGGTCATTGCTCTAGTCTCAATAGTCTCCTAAGATAAGATTTGTAATAAAAAATGAAATTTGATCACAATCAATCAATGAAGCACATTTTAAGAATGATCCTAAATCTATTCATGTATGAATGAGTCCAAAACCCTACTAATTAAGCCTACACAAGCCGAAATGATTTTATAAGGCTCTCAATTTGTTTTTCCCCTACTCTGGCTCGAAGCTCAAGAGCTAAGTTTTCTAGACTCAATAATGCAATAACACACTTAAAGGAACCAAACTTTTATTCTATTTTTGTCTTTTTCTCAATTTCTTACTTTACACAAAAGAGAAGACCTTATGTAGATGCATCACCTTCGTTTTGGCTTGCCCATACGGGTTACGCGAAAGACATCCAACTGTGAGCAACGTCTCCTAACAAGGTGTCTAAGCTTACTTGTTTCTCAGGGGTACTTTTGCATAGTGGAAAACTATGGGTGTCATAGCTGCCCCAGGTTAATGATAACCTCAAGAAAGAGGAGTAATCCCCTTAAAAAATAACATACAAATTTGCTTTTCCTCTACAACATGCTTTTCTTTTTTACAAACTTTCTTTTATTTACTCTACACTTGGCTTTTACAATACAAAATAAGACTTTAGCAAAAAACTTAGGCATGCATTACTAGGGTGAGCTTTTGGTTACTTAACATCTATCACCTAGGCCTTTCGAGGTGACAACAAAAATATAAGCCACATAATACCAATCTAAGCATGCAAAACCTAATTTTGTTAGACAAAGAACCAAAAGAGGCATGCGAGATAAGAATTTTTTTTTTTAAAACGGGCTAAAAATCATGATTATGTTCTTCAAACATCATCTCATACAAGTCTAATCACAAAGAGGGCATGTCATCATCTATTCATCATAACAAACCAAGCAAAAGTGCAATCAAGCAATTCAAACATACAAACATTGTCTGAGCACAACACTCGAGAACTCCAAACCATCACAAATACCCCACCACCAACTTAAAATGATATATTGGCCCTAATGTATCTTTGATCTAAGCCCAAAAATAAAAAGAGTCGAGGGAATAGAAAACATCCCCTGATGACATTCACGTGCAGGGAATGAAGTAAGAGGGCTCGCGCTTGGATTGATCTTCTTCTTCTTTTAAGACCAAGTAAAAAAACATACAAAAGAAAAACAAGAAGTTAAACAGAAAGTCGTAAGACCCACTTTTATATCTCATGGTATTTTGGTAAATTTGGAAAACAATGAGTTGTTTATTTTGAATTATTTTGTTAAAAGGGAAGATTTGGGAGCTAATTGGAAATAAAAAAAATCTTGAATTGAATTAAATAAGCATATAAATGAAAGAGAAGAAAGGAAAATTTGATAGTGAAAATAAATTATTTTTTTTATTAGTGTAGAAACAATGTGTAAGAAGAGAGGTTGGACTTGGAAGTAATGGCAAAAAGAGAAAATCAAGAGTATGAAGGGCATATATGTCATTTTGTGCTATTTTGTTAAAAAGAACAAACAAATAAATGTATAATAACTAAATCAGCCGAAATTTCACAAATATGGTTTTTGGGTGGCATGTGTCATGTGAGATGGGTTTATGGAGTAATGGCAAGTGGGAAAAAATAATAATAGTAAATAATAAGACATCTTTAAATTGAAATTTTGAGAAAGAAAAACATAAAGGAAATAAGAAAGGGAGCAAGAGCTTAGGTAGGGAAGAAGATGGATTTTATGGAGGAAGTTTTTAGAGAGAATGAAGGGGAGAGAGAAAAAGGGAGAAATCATGGATGAAGAACTAAAGCAAGCAAGAAGTTGGCGTGAAGGATTTTGGAAGAATGGTAGATAAAGACTACATATTTTGGTAAGTTTTATAAGAAATGAATTTTTGAAATAGAATTGTTTGGGTCTATACTATTTTTCTTCAATTGCATATGCTTTTGACATGGGTGTGGCCCAAAATCACATAGAGAGTTTGAGATGGTTATTGATACAAATTGATTGATGAATTTGTAGAGGAAAGCAAGCAATTTAGAAGAACAGAATAACAATTTGAGGCCAAGAAATGGTTGGTAAATAATTTTCTCTTCGAAACTTATTCTTTGTTAATAATTAAGTACATATTAGAAAAAGAACAATAAAATAATAGTAACATAAATTTCCACATGAAGAGAGAGGTTGAGAGGGAAAACTTGCTATTCTTGGTATATGTGGTGAGAGAGCAAGAAATTGAGAAGTGACACTAGAGGAGAGAAGAAAAGTACATGTGGGAAGAGAAGTACTCTGCATGTGTGATTCTTTTAATCAGGAAAGTGGAAAATGGGTTTAAATGAAAATACAAAAATAGTCCACAAGATTGAAGGAAATTAAGACTAAAACTAAATTATTTCAAGGATTAAGTTAATTAAGGGTTGAAATTAATTCAAATATCAATTCAACATTTGAATTGATATTTCAGGGCAAACCGAGAGTGGTTTATTTTATAAAATTTATTATTCAGTAAATATTACGAGATTTCATGAAATTTATTTTTATGTATAGTTTTAGAAATTCATCGGCGAGTTCAAGAAAATGTAGCGAATTCCATGATTTTATCTTAAAAAATAATTTAGAAGATTTATCTTGTGACTTTCGAAGATGATTATCAAGATTTTCAAGTAAGGTCATGCTATCAGCAAAATTTTATGTTTTAGAGTATTCTAGAGAAAATATGTTTTATGTGAATTTCTAAAGTTATGAAATCTTTATAAGAAAGAACATGCTTTTTAGAACGATTTACAAAATATGTGAAAGCAAGATTTTCAAAAGGAACAAATTCATGTGTTTAAGATTAAAGTGGTTTTCAAACCACTAGATCGTTGTACCCATGGCGATTTCCCCCTACACTGATGTGGATATGTTTCTATAGTATAGCTATGATATATATAGTGTATTTGAGACCCACTTCAGCACACACATAGGCTTTGGGTCGTGTGTCGAGGTGTTTGCCTTTTGGGGACTGCTATGCGTGCACGTATGACCATGTTTCTCTACTATTTACCTTGAGGTTGCTCGGTAATTAGTATGACTATGTTTGCTCTGCTATGCATCTGGAGCTTGCTCAAGGTATAGTATGACCATGTTTCTCTACTACATACATCGAGCTCCTC
The DNA here is from genome assembly GCF_027475165.1 of Benincasa hispida. Classification (NCBI taxonomy): domain Eukaryota; kingdom Viridiplantae; phylum Streptophyta; class Magnoliopsida; order Cucurbitales; family Cucurbitaceae; genus Benincasa; species Benincasa hispida. Next base: position 23,473,981 of record NC_143479.1, on the reverse strand, counting down.
CGTATATAGTATTACCATGTTTGGGTACAGGTTTGGTGAAGGTTTTAACAAGTCCATGTTCACGTTTGCAAAAGAATGCTTATGATTTAATTTATGCTATAATTCTCAACCTTCTAAATTGTTCAAGTTTTATATCGATTTGCAGTTTATGCTTATGATTGCAAGAATATGTTTATGATATTCTATATTTGTTAACTCTCTTAAGTTTTCAAGTTGCCCATGTTTTAAATCAATTTACAGAACCTGTATCGCTCTCTAGTATGATTATGATTTTCTCAAATTATTTTCCTAAAATCTCACCACTCACTGGACAATTTTTTAGCTCAACCTTTTTAAAATATTTTTTTCCCACCAGGTTACTTCTGAGTTTCAATAGGGGATTAGAGGAACAGAAGCTGCTATTCGACTCATCAGTTTGTTGTTATATGTAGCCAAGCATGGAGTTTTTAATAGGATCATGGTTATGTAAGTGTGTAAGTAATGTAGTTCTTTCAACTTGAGTTTTAAGTTCAAGACAAATTTGATGGTAGACTCCATTGCATGCTTGGGGGCTACTATCGTTTACAGTTCATCCTAGTTTGGGTAGGATAATCTGGGGTGGGGTGTGACAAAAGCAGTAAAGGAAAGTAGTAAAATTTGAAACCTGGCTACCTTTAGGAAACGTAAATTTTTAACGTTGGTTGATCGACGTGACTTGTCTTTTGTCAAGGTATAAAGAAATTCTCATATTTCTTTGGTCCCTTCTTAGATGAGTTGATATAGCTTGCTAAGCCTATAAGGCTCCTAATCTTTTGGAGAGAACTAGACAGGTTGAATTTGTTGTTTTTGGAATTAGGGAAAAAAGGGAAAAAGAAAAAAAAAAATCAAAAGACTCAAATGACCCAAAAGGGTTGAAAGAAAGAAAAAACTCAACAGACTCATGAGAACTAGAGGAGAAAAATTAAAAAGATATATGAAATACTAAAAGTTAGAATAGGACGAGGTCTTTTAACCTCTAACTCTATCACCTGGATGTTGTCGGGTTTAAGCTGGAGATCCTCCTTAGTCTCACAAACTGGCAAGCATGGCATGACATCATCATCATCATTAGAGAAGTAGTGAAATGCACTCCAAAAGTGCATTCTTTGGGCTTATAATTAAGGTAGTTTAATGCTTAAATTGAGATTGTTAATGTTGTCTATGTTTAATTGTAGGAAATCGAGTAAGAAATTTCAAGGATAAAATGACCATTTTACCCCTGGATTGAGCATAATTACCCTTTCAAGAACATAGTGTTACACTAAAAAGCATAATCAAACAATTGGGGAGCATAAGGTTGGAGCGTAACTATGCTGCTCTATTACATTGAAAGAAAGAATCATATAAACAAGGGAACCTAGCTACACTACCTAACGCTTCCGATTGATGCTTGCATCCATCTCATTATGCAATGTAGCAATGCTGCTATACAATGTAATTACACTGTGAGCACTATGTTAAAAAGAGATCTGCGCCATTTGAACAAAAAAAAAAAAGTCACAACTCAGTAAGATTTCAACCTAATTTAAAGAGAGACATCTAGAGAATCAAGCCATTACTAAGATTGATTTGGAAATCAACAACGAAAGTTTGAGAGATCGAGATTGTGTCACAAATACGGTGAAGGGAGATTGCATCATCTATTTTTCTATCTTTCTTATCCTACATGATGATTTTCTGTTTTAAATCTTTTGTTTTTAGAAACATTAGTAGCCAAGCCTCTCAATTCTAGGGTGTTGTTATTGCTATGAGTTTTCTTAAATAAACTTTAACGTTTGAATTAATTATATGGTGATTGAATTTTAATTCCTCCATGTGAACCCATATATTTGATTTATCCTTAAACGAATGTATGTTATGCTGAATTTTCTATTTGAGAAAGAGAAGTTTGGCTGGAACTAACTGATTAATCTATTATTCAATAATGCATGAGAATGACTAGAGAATGATGGAGTTTGAAAATGAAGGAACATAATGCGACATGATTTTCAATGTGGAAGAGATTCAATTTGGTATAATTATGATAGAACAAGTCGAGTTTGGAAAAGTATATCCTGATTATAGACTTCCAGGCTCATTCGATCTAAACAATTGATTCATCTGTTAATAATTGATTGGAATTTCATAGCGGAACAATATTCTAGATCCATTATCTCATTGAATTGTTGGTTTTTCTTTCTGATTTAATTAATTGCAATAATGAACCTTAATTGTTGATTGTCCAAATAAAATTAGCTCATAAATAACAACAGTTAGCAAAAAATTCTTCAAATCAAATCCTCGAGGACGATACCTCATTCAAGATTTACTACTACGATATATACACTTGCGTGCCTGTCAAGCTTTTGGCGTCATTGCCGAAAATTGACAATATAACTTTTGTTTAATATTATGAAAACGATGTTAGTCTTAATTTGGGTTATATTTTATTTTAATTATTTTTATTTTGTCTAAAGTATTCGATGTATACGACAAAATCGTCGATCTAATATTTTGCCATTGGATCCAGAAATCGAACAAATATTGAGAAGAGTCGGGAGGACTTTGAGAATTGAATTTGACACAATGGGAAAACAAGTGAATGCGATGACCATTGGAGATTATTTCCAGCCAACTGTTCTTGTGTCACAGCCTCGAATCGAATTTGACAAATGCAAACAATTTCGAATTAAAGCCTGGTTTAATTCAAATTGCGTGAGATGGTGCATTTAGAGGAACATTGAATGAGGACCTTCATGAACATATTCATGATTTCCTGGAGACTTGTGGAACAGTAAAATTAAATGGGGTCTCTAATAGCACCAAAATTGTGTTATTTTTCTCTTCTTAGTTCTAGGTCGTTACTATGTTTAATGTGTTTATTTAATGATTTTATAGGTATTGAGTATCTTGGAGATGGAATCAGTTATTACGAGCTGTTCGGGGTTAATTTGGACCAATTAAGAGCTAATTTGAGCAATTGGGCTTTAAAAGGATGTGAAAGGACGAAAATACCCCTAGATGGAGCATAGCAACACACAACCGAGAATTGCACAACACTACAAGATAGTAGCCTCCATAATGCTAAAAAATAGGGTAGCGTTGCGGCACGTGCGAGGCCTCACAATGTTGTAACATTGCATTGCAGCGTTGTGACACTGCAACTACTATATAAAACATTTCTTCTTCGTTTTTGGGTAGATTTATCACCTCCAATTGGCCCTCCAGCCCATTTCTTCATCTTCTTACCTCTCCTACTTATAATTTTCTTCCTTTCTATCATGTAATTAGTTGAAATGGAGCTCAGATTTGTCTTCTTCATCCCGTGGGAAGGTAAGTTCTAGGGTTTTCTCTAGTTTAGAGAATGTTGGATTGAACTCTATGTAATCTTTGAAGTTTTATTTAAATGTAATCTTTATATCTTGATTATGAGTTTCCTTTTTTATTGAATCGCTTTGTAATCATATTTTCTCTTGATTTTCTGATAAACTACTTGGGATTTTATGATTGAATGCTTAAGAGATTGACTTGTAATACGTGGCATAAAAGTATGGGTTAATCTTGAATGAAACAAAAGGTAAGATAGGCTTGCGATTTATTGTATATAACAAATAGTATTGTTCCTATTGACCTAGGGAAAACTGTATTGAAAGTTTAGTTAGACGATGGAAACTAAATATTCATCCTAGCGTAAGCCATAAAGCATAATGCGGTTAGGTAAATGTGTCTAGTATGGATTCATCTAGCATGTTTAACTAATTAGATATTTAGGACCATTGGTTGGATGTCCAATCAATTGGGCTGGGCATAATTAAGAACCATAAAGATTGCATTCGAATAATTCGATGAACAAGATTACATTGAGTCATTTTGATATTCATCCTCTAGGCTAGAGCATCTCTGTTAATTGCATTTCTATCTTTTATTTTCTCGCATTTTATTTTATTGCAATTCAACTTATCTAATTCACACCAAACCACCCCATTTTACTACTTTAACTAAAAATGAGCTTCGATGAACTAATCTTTTGTGCTTCCCTGTGGTTCAACCCCGGACTTGCCATTTGTACTACTAGTTGGTATAAGTTGTTTGTGGTGAATTATAAGAATTATTTTATTGGAAGTCTTTTAGGACCGACACGAAAAAGATTTCCGTCAAATTGGCGTCGATGTCAAGGAAGCTAATTAGTTCTTCTTAGTTAGTTTTTAGTTAAAGTTTATTTTGTTTTGATTTATTTTCTTTTTGTGTCAGTTAAGCATGAAAGGATTTCCAAATCGATCTTAGACATCTGAAAGCCAAGTTGCAGATCTTGATGCCGAGGTAAATGGGCTTAACTATCAAATTACTGAGTTAACTTCCTTAGTTGGCCACTTGATGGAAAGGAGTTTGCAGCAAGAAGAGGTGTGAGGGAGTTGCCTATTCGAGGGGTACCCTACGCAAGCATGCCCGAGGTTGCAGTGGAATCTAGTACCACATGATCATTCCGAGGAGCGGTATTATGGTCATTTGGACTACGAGGATCACCATTCTTGGTGGGAGGAGTCCTTTGACCATGGATACTCATGATGGCAGTAGAGCTTGGACGACCGAGATTTCACAGCACCACACCAGTTGACTCATGCTTAGTCTTCAAGGCCAGGTAAGTCTTTAGAGGCTTTGGTTATGGAGCTTACTGATAGTGCTTTTGAGCTTCAGCATGACACTCTCTATAGGCAGCAGGAGTTTGAGCTCTTCCAACAGGATAGTCTTTTCTATGAGGTAGAGGCTAGAACTGACTTGCAAAGTCTGAGTGACATTTTTGCTCAGCTTGCAACTTTAATTAGGATGCTAGACGAGCCGTTGCCAAACCATTCCTTGGATTTTTCAGAGGCTCAAAAGTATGAGGTAGTCCATGTCGACGCAATGGAGAAGGAAGAACAACTTCCTAGAGATTCGTGCCCAGGTATGACTTTGAAGTTCTTAATTTCTGAACTTATTAATAGTTCTCTTCAGTTTCAGCAGGATGTTCAAGCTCGGCTGCAAAGCATGACAGACCATATTGTTCAACTGACAGAGGTCGTGTAGAGATTGAAGAGCGTGCTAAAGCAGCCCATCGCTTGTACCTCGAAAGTAGAGATCCTTGTGGAGTGCTATTACTTCAGTGATGATGAAGATATCACTCCATGCTTTCTAGTTTGTGAGGCTAAGGAGGATCCGGAGCCTAAACCTGACGACATCCAGGTGATAGAGCTAGAGATCGAAAGATCTTACCCTATTTTAACTCCTAGTACTTCGTATATTTTTTGAATTTTTCTCCTCTAGTCCTCACAAGTCAGTTGTATCTTTTCTTTGTTTTGGCTCTTTTAGGTCATTTGAGTCTTTTAATTATTTCTTTTTACCTTTTTTGCCTTATTCAAAAAAATATAAATTCGACTTGTGTGGTTTTCTTCAAAAGATGAAGAGCCTTATAACCTTTCTGGGCTATATTGAATCATTTAAGAAGGGACCAGAGAAATATGGAACTTTCTTTGTACCTTGATAGGGGACAGATTACGTCGAGCAAACGATGTTAAAAATTTGCCCTTCTTGGAGGGAGCCAGGTGATAAAATTTACTACTTTCCTTTACCGCTTTCTTGCTTATCTTCTTGTTGTTCTTTTGTAGGATCTTTCCCTTTTGCCCTAAAAGAAGAAAAAGATCAATTTAAGCGTAATCCTCATACCACCATCCGTGTGCAAAAACGTCATCATGAGAGGTTTTCTGATCCCTTGATTCCTTTATTTTATTAAGCTTAGATTAGAGACACATTAAAGACAACGTATCATTTTAAGTTGCGTTTGGGGTATGTTGTGATAGCTTGAGGTCCTTGAGCGTTGTGCTCGAACAATGTTTGTGTGCTTGAATTGCTTGATTGCTCTCTTGCTTGGTTCGTTATGATGAGTAGTTGATGACACACTCTATTTGTGATTAGGTTTACATGAAATTATGTTTGAAGAGCATGATCATGATTTTTAGACCGTTTTAAAAATTTTTCTTATCTCTCATACATGCCTAAGTTCTTTGTCTAATGAAATTAGGTTTTGCATGCTTAGAATTATTTTAATGGACTTATATTTTTGTTGTCACTCCGAAAGGCCTAGGTAATAGGTGTTAAGTGACTGAAACCTCAACCTAGTAATGCATGCCTAAGTTTGTTTTTCCAAACTCTCATTTGGTATTGTACAAGCCAAGTGTAGAGTAAATAAAAAAATAATTTGTAAAAGGCAAAGCATGTTGTAAAGTAAAAGAAAGTTTGTATGTTATATTTGAAGGGGATTATTCCTCTTTTTTAGGGTTATGATTAACCTAGGGCAGTTATGACACCCGTAGTTTTCCTCTAAGCTAAGGTACCTCGAGGAATGAGTAAGCTTCCACACCTTGTTGGAGACATTGCTCGTAGTTAGATGTCTTTCATGTAACCCGTGTGGACAAGCCAAAACGAAGGTGATGTGTCTAGATAAGAGTTCCTCTTTTGTGTAAAGTAAGAAAATGAGAAAAAGAAAAAATAGGATAAAAGTTTGGTTTCCTTAAGTGTGTCATTGCATTTTTGAGTCTAGGAAGCTTAGCTCTTGAACCTTCAAGCTATAGTAGGGGAAATCGAGTTAAGAGCCATATAAAACCATTTCCGATTTTGCAGGCTTAACTAGGTAGGGCTTTGGACTCACTCATGCATGAATAGAGCATAATCATTTTTAAAATGTGCTTCATTGATTGATTGTGATCGAATTTCATTTTTTATGGCAATCTTATCCTTAGAGTCTGTTGAAACTAGAGTAACAACCTTTGTGATTGAGCAAGCATATATTTTTTTGTGTGAATGTGTGGCTCTACCTTGCTCAAAGACGATCAAGAATTAAGTAAAGCCCTTGTACCATAGGAAATGTAACGGTAAGTAAGACCCTATGTGATTTAGGAGCCTCAATAAATCTGATGCCATTATTTATGTACACGAAGTTAGATATAGGGGAAGTGCAGCCGACGACTATATTACTTTAACTAGCCGATTGTTTTCTTACTTACCCTTGAGGTATAGTTGAGGACGTGTTGTTTAAAGTTGGTAAGTTTATTTTCCTTACGGATTTTGTTGTGTTGGATATGGAGGAGGTTGCAGAAGTCCTGATCATCTTAGGACGACCATTTTTTGCCACAGGTAGGGCTTTGATTGATGTTCAAGAAGGTAAGCTCATCCTAAGAGTGGATGATGAAGAGGTAAAGTTTAATATCTATAGATCAATGAAATTTTTTTATTCTGAAAATTCTTGTCATAAGATAGATGAAGTAGAAGAGAATTATGAAAAGAAGCATGTTTCCACTTGTGTTAAAACTCTCAATGGTTATATGTCTTTAAAACTTAGAAAATCAATGGAGAAGCATGTAAAAAAAGATATGGTTAGTCCTGTGAGATTCCCCAAAGATGGTACAGTGAATTTTCTTAATTATGTCTATAAAAGTGATGTTGAGTTGGTTGACAAGGAAAAGTTGAATTTTATTTTATTGGCAATTGCAATACTGATAATTATTTATTTAAATTTCAGTGTGAGTGAGAATTGTTGATTCCATGTGGTTTAATACAGGAAATAGTGGAACCACCTTAGGACCCTACTTGACGTGTGAGCCTTGTCTAGTTTGGTTCATTGATTTTTAGGATTACTCTCATAGCCTAGTACTTTCAAGTACAAGTTTACTAGCGAAAGTTCATAGATCCCTGCTTATGCCCAGACTTGTATCACTCTTTTGTTGTGTGATTAGCTTTAGTTTTCTTGCATTGTGGAAAATGCTTAATTTTAAGTTTGGGGTGAGGGGTGTACTCGTACTTTCTCTTACTTTGTACTTGTGTTTGGCTTATCCTGCCATGCATGCTATTTGGGAATTATTGACTTATGCATGTTAATCTTGGAATGGCTGGATTTTGGATTATTTTTTTTTTTTTGGGATTTTTAGTGCTAAAATATGATGTGTGCTTTAATTGAGAATTTGATGAGTATGTGATGGCTATGATGGCCTGTGAGTTATTTTGTATATGTATCTTAGATGATCTACTGTGAAAATAGGATGACATACTCTTGAATTAAGTTTTCTTTAAGTTCTTTTTTTTTATTCCCATGCATATTTGAGTAGGTATCCATGTTTGTTTAAGTCTTTAATGGTGAAACATGAGTTTACTTGAATTAATCAGGTTTTCACCCTGAAACATCCTGAAATGAGTTAGGAAGTTCTATATATATTGTATAGTTTTGTTACTAGATTGAAAGGAAAAGAAAAGTATGTTGAAAAAAAAAAGGAAAAAAATAGAGAAAGAATAAATGTCAATCTAGTGATCCTTTTGCTATATGAATGATAAAGAAAATTGTGATTATTTTCACTGAACCAAAATAGGGGGAAAACTAAAAAGATTCATTTACAATCATGAAAAATTATTAGGAATTAAATAAAAGGGCTTGCACACACACGTGAAGGATGATAATATTTGGCATTGAAATCTCTTAATGTTAGTATGTGTCTGAAATGTTTCTACTAATGGTTCTAATGTGCCTATTCTGAATAATGAGGTTTTGAGTTATTTGCAAAGTTGTTTAAATTCTCTATTTTTCTTGTTCTTTCTTTGTTCGGGATTGGCAAAGTTTTAAGTTTGGGGTGGTGAAACGCACTCTAAAAGTGCATTCTTTAGGCTTAGAATTCGGTTAGTTCAATGCTTAAATTGAGATCATTGATGCTTTTATGTTTAATTTTAGGAAAACGAGCAAATAGACCGAAACAAGAAATTTCGAGGATAAAATGTCCATTCTACCCTTGGACCAAGCGTACTTTCCCTCTCAAAAGCGTATCATTATGTTGAAAGGCATAATCAAACAATTGGTGAGCGTAAGGTTGAAGCGTAGCTACGCTGCCCTATTATGCTAAAAGGCAAAATTATACAAACTAGGGAGTATATCTACACTACCTTAGAGCGTAGCGATGCCCTGGATTGACGCGTGCATCCATCTCATTATGCAGCATATAAATGCTACTATACAACGTAATTACATTGTGGGCACTGATGCTTTATTTTATGAGGTGGAATTATGGATGAAATGCGATGATGAAAATGCATTGAGCACTCAAGTTTTCTTAGTGGAATCCAAGTGTAAACCCCACTGAGTTTCCTGGTAAGTCCATGGTCGAACTTATGGACTTGGGAAAGTAATATGGGGTGGTAATTTTCAAGAATACTTTGCGGTAACTGGTAACTCAAATAGTTGTTTGGTTTGTTGTTTTCGATAATGAAAAATAAACAAATGCGGCAGAGTTTTGAAAAGAGTTGATAAAATGGAAGATGCGATGAGTATGTGGTGAACGAGTTGAGAAGGATTCGGCTAACTTTTCCTAGGATGCGTTCATGTTATGCGACCATGCAACACACATACAATAGTAAACCATCTCTCGATGCGAATGCTACGGCTTCTAATGCTAGAAGGCATGCGATATATGCGATAAGTCTATAGGACCTACATAAGCCTCTATTCTTATTTATGCGATGACAAAATGACACACACACAAACAAGGTGACCACATAATATCATACCTATCTCTAGGATGCATGCGATGTAGGTTGACAAACAGAGCTTATCTCTAAGTTCTTATCTCTTGTTTATGCAGTTCTAATCTTGTTCTTTCGAGTCTAGATTCTAACCTAGCTCTCTTAAGTCTTAGGTTCTTTCTTTAGACTCTCTCTCGAGTAGCTCTAAAAGGGTGTTGGGCACAACATAAAACAAGATAATCGCATGCGATGAAGATCCTAGGTCATGTTAGCTTAGTTCTTCTCAACCCATTCAACAAGTTTAGCTACTCATGCGTGCTAAGAGAGTGAACAAATGTAGAATAAGAACTTCCATTGTATAAATATAAAGTTGAAGTAAAAAATAACAATGCAAGAAGAGAATAAAGAGCCTAGTAGCAATCTCTTGCTTCCCAGGCTTGTACACTATCTTTTCTACTCTTGCTCAAAAGATAATCTCGCTCTCGCGAGAGTCGGCTTGCTTTCTGCTTTCTACGCCTCCAGGTTCTCTCTTGAGTTTCCCTGAGCGATCTCCCGGCAACTCTTCCCTTCTCTTGCTCCACCTTAAAAATAAAAGAAAACTATAGACAAGGCTGAAACTATGAACAAAAGGAATCGAACTTGCTGAACTGCTGAACCCCTTTTCTGAAGGATGCCTTCGGTATTTATAGAGCTTTGGGGTGAAGGGCAGCTTCTCTCTTATGATTGCACAGATGGGATGGTTTTAATTCTCTGACTAATGCGATGAATATTTGTCACCGAAAAGCTGAGTGAACTTATTATCGTTAGCGGCTTGTCAACTTAATTCGGATTCGACCGTCATCAGCTTTCTGTCCCATCGTGATTAATTATGCCTTTCACTCAGATGTGCCCACCAAGTTGCACTGGCTTTATGTGGCAATCCTTCTTGAGCAGATGTTTGCGAGCAAAAATCGCCGCAAAGCCTTGCGGTAATGTTGCGCTCGTCCGTTGATTTCTTGTGATCGCGCTTTTCGCCTTGTGTCAACGCATATTCTACAAAAAAATTCAAAAATTAATTGTTCCTATGCGATGAACGTATGCGACCGCAATGTTATTAACTTAATGCTTTTTTGGACGCAATCTGACATATTTTATCAACTCAAACCATAATTGTTTAATAACTTAGCACTGTAATAACATGCTTTTCTTCCCGTTATCACACCCCCAGATTTAAACAATGCTTGTTCTCAAGCATAAGCTAAAGATTTTCTTTAGAAAGTCAACTGCAATTCTTTTTCCCTAGATTTCTGAAGGATAATTCCTTCAAAACTTATACACCAAAATTTCCTTAAGTCTTATTCAAGTCGCTTCTTAAAATATTTCTAAGACCTAGGGACTGCAAGTTTAACCTTCAAAAGGACTTTATTAACTTCCAGGACATCACATGATTTATTTTACAAAATTTTTTTCACTGGGGTGTTCAATGATTTTTATCCTTGCATATCTTTGACATTATTATTTTTTTTTTCTGACCTTGCGCTGATCCAAGTGCCTCGCCTTCATTTTGGCTTGCCCCCACATATGTCATGCGGACATCCAACTACAAGCAAGACGCTCTTTCTCAGATTAAACTCATACCTACTTGGCAGCGGAGTTGTGATCATTTATTTATACGTTGATCCTGGCGACTTACTTTCGTTTTGGCTTACCTCTATGTGTATCATGCGGACATCCAACTACGGGTAAGTGTCTTTCACAACTTAATTCTTATCAACATGAGTTTCCCCATTGTGTTGATAGTGGAGTTGTTATTCTCAAAATTTTCTTTATCTTTTTTTTTTTTTTGTGTAGATTTGTGTAGAGCTAAAAATAGCAAGGTTGAAAATAAATACCTCACCCCCAAATTTAACATGTGGCAATGTCCCGATTACCAAAAGATTGAAAGAAGCCATGCGATGTTCTTAGGAAGTCTGGTAAAGGGTTAGTTTGAAAGAAAGCTAGCAGACCTCTAACTTCTAGAAATATTTCATGAAGTGACTTTTCTAAGATTAAGTAGACTCTAGCAAAAAAAAAAAAAAATATAAGCATGTATTTCATCATTGAAATCATAATTGGCAAAGAGACAACATGTGGTGACTTACTAAATTTATCAATATTAAATTATTGCGGTAATCAAAGAGGATGCGGTGATAAAACTTTCAAAAAGTAAACATGCGATGCAATAGCGCAAAATTTGGAATAGAGTTAAGGAAGAATATAACCCCCAAATTTGCGCTGTCGCCTGTATTATTTGTTGACACATCCTACTTTGCGGCGATCTATCTTCTTTGGATTGCGGTGATGGAATAAGACAAGTTGCTTCTTCGTGCAGTGCCTCCGTAATCATTCGCCTCGATTGTTTGCAAAAAAAAAAAAAAAAAAAGTGAGAAGGTCAAATATTAAAAAACACAAGGTCAACAAAATCGCTTTACCGCAATCGTTTAGCACGATTGCGTTGTTTTTCTTTTTTTTTTTTCGTTTAAGAATAAGATAAAGAACTGAAAAGATAAAATGAAATGAAAAGTCTGAGTAGTAGAGAAAAGTTGAAGATTTCATGATTCCGAAACTTGCGTCCCTGATGAATTTCGATCGTTTGATAACGCAGGGACCACCTACTTCCTTCTTATTCAGAGTTTCTCAGTTCCACAAAGTCGACTTAGCTATGCCAGCCTTCCCCGTGATATTCTTTTACTCGCTGCCCATTAACTTTGAATATGTTGGTTCCGTCATCATTTAATAATTCGACCGTGCCATGCAGAAATACCTCTCTAATGATGAATGGTCCGGACCAATGTGATTTTAATTTCCCAGGGAAGAACCGTAGTCGTGAGTTGAATAGCAAGACCCTATGCCCGACTTGGAGGTTCTTACCGCATATGTATTTGTCGTGCCAGTGCTTTGCACGCTCCTTGTAAATCTTTGCGTTCTCATATGTGTTAATCCTTCATTCCTCCAGCTCGACCAGTTGAAGTTTTCGCACTTCTCTTGCTTTATTCAAATCAAAGTTTATTTTCTTCACCGCCCACATTGCTTTGTATTCCAGCTCCAGAGGCAAATGTCACGCCTTACCAAATACCAATGCATACGGGGACATACCTATGGGTGTTTTAAATGCAGTCCGGTATGCCCACAACGCATCGTCGAGCTTTGTTGCCAATCCTTTCGCGAAGGCCTTACTACCTTCTTAAGTATCAGCTTGATCTCTCCATTGTACACCTCGGCCCGACCATTCGTTTGCAGATGGTATGCGGTGGCCAGTTTGTGGAGAATGTTATATTTGCGCAGCAGTTCCTTGACAGTATGATTGACAAAGTGAGACCCATCATCACTTATTATGGCACGTGGAGTGCCAAAATGAGTGAAAATATTTTTCTTCAGAAATTGAGAGACTACCGCCGCATCGCTTGCGGCGTATGCCACTGCCTCTACCCACTTGGATACATAGTCGGCGACTAACAAAATATAATTTTTAGCATTCGATGGAGGGAATGGTCCCATGAAGTCAATACCCCATACGTCGAATAACTCAAGCTCCAAGAGGATGTTCATAGGCATTGCATGTTTCCATGAAATATTATCTGTGCATTGGCACCGGTCACACTTCATCACGTAGTCAGCTGCATCCTTAAACAATGTTGGCCAAAAGAATCCACTCTGTAAAACCTTAGCTGCGGTGCGCTGTCCTCCAAAGTTCTCACCATATGATGAGTCGTGACATTGCGATAATATGCGTTGTTGAGCAGCATTTGGTACACATAGTCGCAAAATCTGGTCTGCCCCCCTTTTATACAGATTCGACTCATCCCAGAAATATGATCAGCATTTGTACTTGAGCCTCATCTTCTGGTGGTCAGTATAATCCTCTAGAAATTGCTCGCAAACTAGATAGTTGACTATGTCAGCCGGCGACCGAAGCCCCGGTGAACGACGGCCGTAACTATAACGCGTACCATAACAATTCTTCAATATGGAACAGCTGCTCATCTGGGAACACCGCACTCACATCTGATGCATTGTAGTCAACCTCAAGGTTTTCCAATATGAATAAGTGATCCGCAACTTGGTTCTCCGTCCCCTTACGATCAATTATTTGTATGTCAAATTCTTGGAGGAGGAGAACCCATCTGATCAACCTCGGCTTCGCATCCTTCTTGGTCATTAAATACTTTATCGTCGAATGATCAGTGTGGATGATTACCTTTGTTCCCAGCAGATATGCTCTAAATTTTTCCAAAGCAAAAACTACCGCAAGTAGCTCATTTTTTGTGGTGGTGAAATTAGTCTGAGCAAGATTCAGCGTCTTACTTGCATATGCGATGGGATGTAAGATTGTCTTTCTCTTCTGTGCCAGAGCTACTCCCATCGCATACCCGCTTGCATTGCACATTAATTCAAAAGGAAGTGTCCAATCAAGTGCGATTAACACCGGCGCAGTTGTCAGCGCATTCTTCAAAATCCTGAATGCATTAAGGTAATTGTTGTCAAAATCAAATTTTCTGTCAGCCTCCATCAACGCACTCAGCGGTCGTGCTATTTTCAAAAAGTCCTTGAAAAAGCGTCTATAAAATTCGATATGCCCCAAGAAACTTCTTACATCCTTTACACTTGTTGGAGGTGGGAGTTTATCAATTGCTACTACTTTTTCTTTATCCACCTCCAACCCGTCCCGAGAAACCTTGCCCCAGCATGATGCCCTCCTTTACCATAAAATGGCATTTTTCCCAGTTAAGAATGAGATTCGTCTCTTTGCATCTTTTCAGTATCTTCTCCAGGTTGGGCAGACAGACTTCATAGGTGTGCCTATAGATAAAGAAGTCGTCCATGAAGATTTCAACAGAGGCATCAAGATAGTCTGAAAAGATGACCATCATGCACCTTTGGAATGTGCTCGGTGCATTACAGAAGCCAAACGACATGCGGCGGAAAGAAAAAGTCCTATATGGGCAGGTGAATGTGGCCTTGTCCTGATCTTCTAGAGCAATCATAATCTGGTTATACCTGGCATAGCCATCTAGAAAGCAGTAAAAGTCATTTCCGGCTAGAGATTTAGCATTTGGTCAATGAAAGGTAGAGGGAAATGATCTTTTTTCGTTGCCACATTCAGCTTGCGGTAGTCCATGCAAATACGGCACCCGGTGACAATTCTTTGCGGTATGAGCTCATTATTTTTGTTCGGGACTACCGTCAGGCCACCCTTTTTTGGCACATACTACACGGGGCTGACCCACGTGCTATTTGCGATCGGATAAATAATGCCCACATCTAACCACTTGATGATCTCCTTTTTAACGACCTCTTTCATCACAGGGTTAAGTCTGCGCTGATGTTCGATCGATGCCTTGTGGTCCTCTTCAAGACGAATGCGATGCATACAGTATGCGGGGCTAATTCCTCGGATGTCTACGAGCGTCCAGACAATTGCTCACACATGTTTCCTCAGAATGCTCATCAACGCATTCTTCTAGTCTTCATTAAGTTTCGAGGAAATAATTACTGGCAGCTTCTCATTCTGCCCCAAAAATGCATACTTTAAGTGGTTCGGCAGGGTCTTCAATTCCATTATTGGTGGTTCTATCAAGGACGATTACGTTGTTTTTCTTTCTTCTTTTTCTGTTGGCTCTTCTTCTTGGGTTGCGATCATCTCAACTTCCTTGTTTGTTTTTTTTTATGATCGCATTACATGCAGTAATGGATGCGTTTGCATCCTCTTCTTTATTCTCTTCGTCAAGCTTTTCTTCTTTAGTCAAATTCTGGTCGTCGTCAGAGTCATGCAGGTCTTCTTCGTCAGGAAACTTCATGGCATGGATGATGTTGAACTTGAGCTTCTGTCCATTTACGCTAAAAGTGATCTCTCCTTTGTGCACATTGATCTGGGCACGACCTGTTGAAAAAATGGCCACCCCAAAATGATGGGCACATCTTTGTCAGCTTTGTAATCTAAGATGATGAAGTCGGCGGGTAAGATAAATTTGTCGATGGTGATTAGCACGTCCTTCACCTTCCCCTCTGGATGCACCAAAGATCTATCTGCAAGTTAGAGTCATGGTCGTGGGTGCAAGTTGCCTCACATTCAGCTGCTTAAAGATCGATAGAGGCATCAAGTTGATGTTGGCTCTAAGGTCACACAATGCTTGCCCGATGTACAGTCCTTCAATGGAGCAAGGTATAGTAAAGTTCCCTCGATCACTCATCTTCGGTGGGATTATTGATTTCGAGCTTTGCGTTAAAGCTACCGTGGCAAACTTACTAGTGCCCTTCTTCTTGGTTACCATATCCTTCAGAAACTTCGCGTATGCAAACATCTCCTCAATCGCTTCATTGAATATTAACATGCAATTGTTTTAACATAGACAGAAAGAGTTGGTACTATACCTCGTCATTCTTCTTCTTTCTGAGTCTCTGCGGGAAAGGTGGTAACTGTACTCTCACGGTCTTTTTTCTGTTGGCTTTGAGGTGGACGCAACTTCTAGCTCTATCACTTCTTTTTCTCCTTCTTCTTCTTCTTAATTCACTGCAATTTCAGGTTCCAACGCAATAGGAGCTATCCGGTTAGGCTTCTTTCTTTCTCCCTCCACAGTTTTTCCACTCCACAATGTCACGACTTGACATTGCTCTTTACCTGATCCCCCCGGGTTGCATGGGAGTTCTGTTGAACTTGGGAGAGCCCCTTGCGGCCTGTTCTTTAGTTTGCTCGCAATATGGCCCATCTGTAACTCCAAGCTGCGGATGGACATAGCCTGACTTTAAAGTAAAGTTTCGTTTTTCTCTATATACTGCTTCAACAAGCTTTCCAAGGAGGAAGATTGCGGTGGATGCGAACTACTGGCTTGGTTGCTCGTTTGACCATTATTTTGCGGAAAGAATCCAGGTGGCTCTTCTTTTTGTGCCACAGATTGGAAATTCTGCTGTTGATTCTTTCATGCAAAGTTGGGGTGGTTTCTCCACCCAGAGTTGTAGGTATTAGAAAATGGATTATTTTTCACAAAGTAAATAGACTGTGGGTTCATTAGGCATTCTTCCATTGCGTATCCATCACCGCAAGTCGCATACCTTGCGATATTTTGATTAATTGTGTTCACTTGCCCAGTTTGCGGTGTTAGGTTGTTGATCGCAATTCCCTGAATAAGGTTCATCATTGCGGTCATCTGATTCTGTAGTGAAGTAATAGCATTATTACTTGTGTCGTTATCCTTTATTCTCAGCCTCTGATCACTCTCTCTCCAATTCTTGTGGTTCTTAGAGATGTGATCCAAGATGTTCTTAGCCTCATCATATGTTTTGTCAAGCAGACCACCAGCGGTTGCCACATTGGAAGCGGTTTGCGAAGCGGGATTCAAACCGTGATAAAAGATTTCCATCTGAAGGCAGTCTGGTAATCCATTGTGTGGACAGTCCCTAACCAACCTCTTAAACCTCGCCCAGGCATCGTTGAGTGATTCGTCCATGTCTTGTTCAAAATTGGTGATTAGTTTCCTTCGCCTAGCATTCTCAATAAGTGGAAAATATTTCTTCATAAATTTCTCTACGACCTGTTCCCATGAAGTGATCTCTCCCGGCTCGAGGGAATATGCATATTTTCTTGCCTGATCACAAAGAGAAAATGGGAATAGAGTTAAGTCGAACTTCTTCGGCAGAGATGTTCGGGAATAAAAAAGTATTGCTGATTTCGATACGAAGGTGGGCGTACGGGTCCTCGCCATGCCGTCCTCCGAATTGTCTTGCAGTCTGGATCATGTGCATCATCAGTGACTTCATTTTGAATCGGGTTCCATCGAGGGCAGTCCTCATGATTCCTGGAAATAAATCGTAGAGGTTTGGCGATGCATAGTTCGTAATGGGCCTATTATGATCGTTTGCCAGAAGGATTGGATTCGCCATGACGTTGTTCTCGTTTGGTGCTCCGTTTCCAGGCTACTCCGCCATTTCTTCTTTGTTTGGCTGTTGTGGTTGGCGGCTGTTTCGTAGTCTCTTTTGAACGTCTTCTCAATTTTCAAGTCATAATTCGCCCGAGGTTTAGAATCTGTAAAGAAATCAAAAAAATTACCCTTAGCACACTGCTTTACCGAAGTCCCCTGGCAATGGCACCAAAAACTTGGTACGTTATTTTATGAGGTGGAATTATGGATGAAATGCGATGGTGAAAATACGTTGAGCACTCAAGTTTTCTCAGTGGAATCCAAGTGTGATCCCCACTGAGTTTCCTGGTAAGTCCAGGGTTGAACTCATGGACTTGGAAAAGTAATATGCGGTGGTAATTTTCAGGAATACTTTGTGGTAACCGGTAACTCAAATAGTTGTTTGGTTTGTTGTTTGCGGTAATGAAAAATAAAAAAAAAATGTGGCGGAGTTTCGAAAAGAATTGATAAAACGGAAGATGCGATGAGTATGCGGTGAACGGGTTAAGAAGGGTTCGGCTAACACTTCCTAGGATACGTTCATGTTATGCGACCATGCAACACACATACAATAGTAAACCATCTCTCGATACGAATGCTACGGCTTCTAATGCTAGAATGCATGCGATATATGCGATAAGTCTATAGGACCTACACATAAGCCTTTATTCTTATTTATGAGATGACAAAATGATACACACACAAACAAGGCAACCACATAATATCATACCTATCTCTAGGATGCATGCGATGCAGGTTGACAAACAGAGCTTATCTCTAAGTCCCTATCTCTTGTTTATGCAGTTCTAATCTTGCTTTCTCGAGTCTAGATTCTAACCTAGCTCTATCAAGTATTAGGTTCTTTCTTTAGACTCTCTCTCGAGTAGCTCTAAAGGGGTGTTGGGCACAACATAAAACAAGATAATCACATGCGATGAAGATCCTAGGTCATGTTAGCTTGGTTCTTTTCAACCCATTCAACAAGTTTAGCTACTTATACGTGTTAAGAGAGTGAACAGATGTATAATAAAAACTTCCATTGTATAAATATAAAGTTAAAGTACAAAATAACAATGCAAGAAGAGAATAAAGAGCCTGGTAGCAATCTCTTGCTTCCCAGGTTTTACACTGTCTTTTCTACTCCTGCTCAAACATAATCTCGCTATTGCGAGAGTCGGCCCGCTTTCTACTTTCTACGCCTCCGGGTTCTCTCTCAAGTTGCCCTAAGAAATCTTTCGAAATCTCTTCCCTTTTCTTGCTCCGCCTTTTAAATAAAATAAAACTATGGACAAGGCTGAAACTATGAAAAAAAAGAATCAAACTTGCTGAACTGTTGAACCCCTTTTCTGAAGGATTCCCTCGGTATTTATAGAGCCGACTTCTCTCTTATGATTGCACAGATGGGATGGCTTTAATTCTCTGACTGATGCGCTGAATATTTTTCACCGAAAAGCTGTGTATACTTATTATCGTTAGTGGCTTGTCAACTTAATTCGGATTCGACCGTCATCAGCTTTCTGTATCATCGTGATTAATTATGCCTTTCACCCAGATACGCCCACCAAGTTGCACCGGCTCTATGTGGCAATCCTTCTTGAGCAGATGTTTGCGAGCACAAATCACCACAAAGCCTTGCGGTAATGCTGCACTCGTTCGTTGATTTCTTGTGATTGCGCTTTCCGCCTTGCGTCAACACATATTCTGCATAAAAATACAAAAATTAACCGTTCCTATGCGATGAACGCATGCGACCGCAATGTTATTAACTTAATGCTTTTTTGGATGCAATCTGACATATTTTATCAATGCAAACCTTCATTATTTAATAACTTAGTACTTAATAACGTATATTTTTGCCCGTTATTAGGCACTATGTTTAAAAAGAGATTTGTGCTGTCTGAATAAAAAGAAAAAAAAAAGCCAGAACTCTATAAGATTTCAAACTATTTGAGAAAGAGAAATCTAGAAAATCAAGCCATTGCTAAGATTGATCCGAAAATCAGCAATGAAAGTTCGAGAGGTCGAGATCGTGTTACAATGACGGTGAAGGGAGATTTCATCATCTATTTTTCTATCTTTCTTGTCCTCCATGATGATTTTCTGTTTTAGATCTTTTGTTTTTAGAAACATGAATAACTAAACCTCTCAATTCTAGAGTGTTGTTATTGCTATGAGTTTTCTTGAATAGACTTTTAACGTTTGAATAAATTGTATGGTGATTGAATTTTAATTCCTCCATGTGAATCCATTTGTTTAATTGATCCTTAAATGTATGTTAGGCTGAATTTTTTGCTTAAGAAAGAGAAGTTTGGCTGGAAATGAGTGATTCATCTATTATTCAATAATGTATGAGAATGATTAGAGAATAATAGGGGCTGAAAATAAAGGAACATAATGCGGCGTGATTATAGCAACGAGAAAGAGATTCAATGTGGTATAATTATGTTAGAAAGGGTTGAGGTTGAAAAAGGATATACTGATTATAGACTTCTAGGCTCATTCAATATGAACAATTGATTCATCTGTTAATAGTTGATTGGAATTTCATAGCAGAACAATACCTTAGAGCCATTGTCTCATTGAATTGTTGGTTTTTCTTTATGATTTAATTAAATTGCAACAACGAACCTTAATTTTTTATTGTCTAAGTAAAATTAGCTCGTAAATAACAATAGCTAGAAACAAATTCTTCATATCCAATCCCTAAGAATATTACCCCATTCGGGATTTATTATTATGATACATACGTTTGGGTGCCTGTCAAGTAGCACTCCACAAGAAATTCATTCTCTGAGGTAGAGACGATGGATTGCTCTGACATGCCCTCCAACCTCTGCAAGGTGCCAGTCAGTTGGGCAACATGGTTGGCCATGCTTTATAGTCGAGCTTAGGTGTCCCACAGAAACTGAAGAGAACTATTAACAAATTTAGACGATAAAAACTCCAAAGTTATACCTTGGAAGATTCTCGAGGAAGGGGTTCTTCTTCCTCAACGAGTCGACATGGACTACCTGATGTTTCTAAGCTTCTGGTAAGGCTAGAGGATGGTTTCGCAATGACTCATCTGTCCTCCCAACTAAAGTTGCAAGTTGAGCAACAAGGTCACTCAGACATTGTGAGTCAGTTCCAGCCTTTACCTCGGGGCAAAGACTCTCTTATTAGAAGCACTCGAACTTCTACTGCCTATGAAGGTTGTCCTATTGAAACTCAAAAGTACTATTAGCAAGCTCTATAACCAAAGCCTCTAAGGACTTACCTAACTCGAAAGACTGAGCATGAGTCAACTGGTTGGGTGCTGTGAAATCTTGGCTGTCCATGCTTTATTGCCATCCTGAGTATTTATGGTCAAAGGACTCTTCCCACCAAGAATGGTGAGGCTCGTAGTCACAATGACCATAATACTCCTGCCTGGAGTAGCCATGTGGTACTGGACTCCACTGCAACCTCGAGCTTGCTGCCTTTCCTTACTACGAACTCTATCCCATCACGTGGCCAACCAACACGACTAACTCGACAATATGGTTACTAAGCCCACTTACCTTGTCATCAAGACCTGCATCTCAACTTTCGAACATCCAAGATCAATTTGAAAATCTTGTCAAATTGACACAAAAAGAAAAAAAAATCAAAGTAAAAGAATCTTTAACCAAAAATTAACTAAGAAGAACTAATTGACTTCCCTGGCAATGACGCCAATTTGATTAAGCAGTAGAATGGGTGTCGCAAACCCCTCTCCGACAATCAAATAAAATTTATAATCAGGAACTAACACCTTATACTACTGAGTAGCAAAAGTGGCAAGTTCGGCTCGAACCACAGGGAAGCATGAAAAATTAGTTCCTCGAAGTCCATTTTTAGTTAAAGCGGTAAATAAGTAGGTTTGTTGTGGATTGATAATTGAGAATGCATAGAAAATATAGTGCAAGAAAGTAAAAAAATATAAATGCAATTAACAAAGACATTCTAACTTAGGGAAATGGAATCGCTCATCGTAACTTTGATCATCAAATTGCCTAAATAAAATTTTAGGTTCTTGACTATGCCTAGCCCAATTAATTGGAAATCCAACCAATAGTCCTAATTACCTAATTAGTTAAACATACTCAAATGAATCAAATGAATCTGTATTAAACATGATTAACCAATCACATGAAGTTCTAGGGATTACGCTAGGATGAACATTTAATTTTCACCATCTAATTGAATATTTAATGTGGTTTTTTCTAGGTTGATTGGGCAATACTCTTTGTTAAAGACAACAAAATTCAAGCCTAACATGCTTATAGATTAACAAACAATTTCATATCACATATTAAAGTTAATCCTAAGCATTCAATCATGAATTCTCGATTAGTCTATTAAACAACCAAGAGAAGATGCAATTAATAAATAAATTTAGATGGAGAGAAACCCATAATCAAGATGTAAAAATTACATTCAAATAAAACTCCCAAAATTTACATCGTTCCAAAACCTTAGGCTAGAAAACTAGATCTTACCTTTCTATGGAGATAGAGAGGAAAACTCGGCATGTCTTCCTTAATTAGATGAGAGGTAGAGAAGAAAATCGAAGAAAAATACAAGTGAAGATGTAAAAAGAGGGAAAAATCGGTTGGGAGCTGATTGGGTGGATGATGTATGCTTTAAAATGAAGAATTTCATCTATAGAGTCGTGACAGCGCCGATGCCCTTGTCGCATATCAGGGAAGGGGGGAGGGGGGTAGCGCATTGATAGCTCTAAAAAAAACTATAATTCCTAGCTTAATTTAGGCTTTTAAATGATTTTTAAATGTTAATTGTCTTATTTTGTAGGTGAGTTCCTCTCGGGAGGCAAGGAATCCAATTAGAAGAAAAACGAGCCAAAAAGGAGCTAATTTGGAGGTTGGATGCACAAAAGAGGAAAAAGGTCCAAAAATTACGAGTGTGCCATTGATTGGAGCGATGCACCCCTTTCTCAACACTACCGTGCAATGCTAAAAGCTAGAATACATGGATATAGGGCAGCGTTGCAATACTATGACATTTGACAGAATGCTTCCACTACATGCGCACAAGGCAGCATCGTGCCCATCGCCTCAACGCTACCCCAACGCTACCCCAACGCTAGGGTGCTGCATCGACAAGAGCATTGCAATGTTCTCACTAGCATTGCAACACTGTACCTGGTTTCTATATATGTTTTTCTTCGATTTAGGCAAAAGAAGAGAGGAGACTTAGGTCGTTTTAGGGAGCATGTTGCTCGGTTTTGGCCATTCTAGGCCAAAACTCATGAGATTTCCTTTAATATTGAGTTGTAATTGTAAATCTTGGCATCATGAGTTGGATTTGATGAAGGATTGAAGACCACGACACCGACTTTTAAGGTTTGTAGGGTTTTTCTTGAATTCTTTGAGATTTATTATGGATTTTTGATTGAATCTTTCTATTTCTTTGTGATTTCCATTCTTTGTTCGATTTCTAGTACAAACATATAGGATTGAGGAATTGACGACTCAAATTTATTATATGTTCCTCTTTGCTATGTGTGTTTTTTATATCCATAATTCCATTGAAAGCATGCTCAATTCAGTAGCAATAGGTTTTAGTTTGAATTATGGCATGATTTATAGACTATCTAGGATCACCTAATTAATAACAAAACCTAAAGATTGGAAGTGCATTAGGATAGAATTGGCCATTCTTACTTAAGGACTTAATTGATCCAATAATGTAATGCAATTAGCTAAGTAAATTGCCTTTGTAATGAACTTAGTTAATTTAGGAATTAACGGCATGTTGATTCTCATTAGGGAGTTTGTATGGGTTGTCCTTACATTCGATTAAGCTTAAGAAATAGTTAATTCATGATTGTTTTCATAATTAATCGATGACTAGATTCATAGAAAACCTTACAATCTCTAAACCGATGAAGGTAATCTTGTGTTTGATCTCTCTCTTTCCCAATCTATCTTACTTTTTTGCACTTTAATTTCTGCATTAGTTTTCCTGCCAACCAAAACTAAAGCCCAATTTTTATTGCTTTCCACAATCAAATTTTGCTTTAGGAGAAATTTAATTCTTGGGCTCTTTATGGTTTGACCCCGTACTTGCCACTTATGCTACTTAGTAGTATAAGTAGTAGTTTGGTGAATTTATAAATATTTTTTTATTTAGGCTAGGGGTCTAAGAAACGACATTAAATCCCCGCCCTCAACAAAATGGCATCTTTGCCGATGAGGTAAGTCAATTAATCTCATTTAGTTGAATTGACAAGTTAACTTTAACAACCCAAAATATTTTTCTTTTTCTTATGTCTACTTGTTTTATCGTAGTAGATGATTTGGACAGAGGAGAGAAACTCAGCGAAGAGAAAAAGAGGTAAGAGAATTTTGTGAGCTTATAAATCAAATATCTGAACTAACCTCTCTTGTTCAAGTTTTAGCTACTAGGCGGTTGCAGGAGCTTGAGACATGTCAAGTTTGTTTAATTCAAGGTCATTTATCTAAAGTATGTCCTCAGCTTTTGTGCGATCCTGTGCACGATCATTTGCCTTGGGAGATGCCTAGCTCAAGCTTGACATCGATGGATTCTTCTTTTGCCAATTCAGGTATTTTGTTGGAGGATTTGGTTAGGGAACTTTCTAACAACTCTAGTTAGTTTACACAGGAACCTCTCTATAGTCATCAAGA
The DNA here is from genome assembly GCF_027475165.1 of Benincasa hispida. Classification (NCBI taxonomy): domain Eukaryota; kingdom Viridiplantae; phylum Streptophyta; class Magnoliopsida; order Cucurbitales; family Cucurbitaceae; genus Benincasa; species Benincasa hispida. The sequence continues at coordinate 23,449,869 of NC_143479.1, read as the reverse complement.
ATTCTCAAGTTACCAACAGGACAACTTCTATTCTGGATACGAAGCTAGAACTAATTTTCAGTGTCTGAATGACCTTGTTGCTCAGACCACTGAATCTGTTGGGAGTCTTGAAGAATCCTTGGTGCACCCATCTTCTGAGAATACCTGGATGAGCAGTGAGTTGACCGACATCAACCACCCCATTGAGTAGTTGATTCCTCAAGTTCCCAGTTAAGGTATGACGTTGAGTCTTTTAATGTATGAACTTGATGATAGTTCTTCTCAGTGCATGGAGAAGTCTATTAAGTTTTACCTGGAGACTCAAGCCCATGTGCTAGTTGAGATGGATCATGTTTTTCAATTTGCAATTTCCATGCCGACACAAGAGAGCTGTCCAAAGCTTCACAACGTTTATACTACTAAGGTTGAGTTTGTGGAGAAATTCTACCCTTTCAGTGATGATGATGTATATCCATTGCCATGTTTATAACAAGTATGTGAGGTTGAGTATGAGCTCGAGCTTGATCTCAAGGAGCTTCAGATGATAAAGTTAGAGGCCGCAAAGCCTCGTCCAATTCTTCCCTCTGGCATTTCTTTTGTTTTGGAATTTTGCTCATCTTTCCCTCACGAGTCAGAGTCAGTTGAGTCAGTTGATTCAAAGTTTTTTATTTTCAGAAGAGTCAGTCCTTTCTTTTATTTCCTTTTTCTTTAATAAATTAAAAAAAATACACAAATTCAACTTTTCTGGTTCTTTTCGAAAGATGAGAATCCTTATAGTCTTACTAAGTTATATTGATTCATCCAAGAAAAGATCGGAGAAATATAATAATTTCTTTGTACCTTGATAGGGGATGGGTCATGTCGAGCAACCAATGTTAAAAATTTGTGCTTCCTAGAGGTAGTCAGACAATAAAAATTTTTCATTATTTTTTTATTTTTTCCTTTTTTTCTTTTTCTTAGAATTAATTAGATTAAATTAATTTAGGTTTATGTTTAATTTAGTCTTAGTTTAATTCCCTAAAAAAATAAAATAAAATAGGGCACAATGTTGCAACACTTCAATTGCAGTGTCACAATGCTGCGAAGCAGATCTACGTTAAAAACAGATGTGTAATAGAGGGGTGGGGTAAGTTTTTCCATTTCTTCCTCTCGGTTTATTCTCCAAATTCCTTCTCTTCCACCGATTTACTTTCCATTGGGTTTCAAGTAAAAGTTATGGGTTTTTCTTCCTATCTTCGGTCTTTGGATTTTTTTTTTCACCTTTTGGAGTATTCTTTGACCTAGAGGTAAAACTTTGGTTTATTTTTGTGTTTTTCTTTTAATATTTTGCAAGATAATGTTGAGAACTCTGATTTGTGAAGATTTTGCCGAAATTTGAAGTTTGGTGTTCTTGGGATTGAGATTTTGAAGTGCTATATTGTCAATGTTTGAATTTTTTTTGCTTGCAAGTGGGAGACGAATTTGATTTGGGATTTTTGTGTAGAATTGATTGAGTTTAGTGGTGTGCTTTGGCCCCTAGGTTCCCCTCCCCCCTCCCCCAAAGAATTTTGAGCCTATTGATTAGCATATAGATGGGTTCTATGCGAGATAAAGGTAAAAAAGTGGTTAGCTCAGTCATAGGGACTACAATCCTAAGCCCCAATTCCAGCACCCTAGGTTTGTGTAAAACCCTAAACCTATTTTTCTAATTAATTATGTTTAAGTCATTCTAATTACGTTTAATTATCTTAATTATGTGTTTAAAATCTTGTAAGCATGTGGTTATCGTGTTTGTAGTAGTGAAAATTATATGGAGGTTATAATGAGTATGCGTGTGAGGTAAAGATGAGGAAAATTTTTCTAAGTCTTCAAATGGGTTACTCTCGGGTAGTAAAAGGCAGCCAACACTTAGACAAAATTTGGGGAAGCTAAGGCAGATTAAGAAAGGCACAACACCAAGTTGAAAGGGAAGTAGGAATTTGCCTAAGTGCTAGAATTTTTGCTCTCGGGCAAGATAAGAGAGCTAATGTTTAGAAGGGAATCAGAAATGTAGAAGTGAGGAAGGCATGAGCGACTGTAGGTTTAAGAACCTAAGGGTGGAAATTGGCTGAGTCTCAAGAGGTATGTGTCAAGGATTATATGGAGGTTAGTAAAGACCTAAGGTGGATAGCATGCAGGCAATTAGGGTTGCCTAAGTGAACACATGGTTGACAAGAGTACTTAAGGCATGAGGTTAAGGAGGCGTCGATGAGTGTTGCAATGTATGCGTTGGCTAGCGATGCGTGAACAAGGGTGTGCGGTGTTAGTCGAGGTATACATCAACCGAGGAGGAAGACAAGCTGGAACACCAATCTGGGTGTTGGTAAAGAACTTAAGCATTAAGCTTAATCACTCAATTAATGGGCTAAGTGGCGTGTTTAAAAGCCATAATAGTGACATAGTGCACCAGTTGTCACCTTAAGGAAGCTTAGTGAGCATGCAGCCTGAGTATATATGGAAGTTTAAAGTGTAGAGCTCAGTTTGGCCATTTTAATCGTGCTAAAGAAGAAGAGTTGCCATTGATTTGAAGCTTGAGCTATGAGGAAGCCAATTCAAGTCTACTGGAAGAAGATTTCCCATGGAATTGAGTTGAAGATTGAGGAAATTCTTCAAGTGTTCAAGAATCTAACGTCACACGGATGAATTGTAAAGATGGATAAATTCCAAGCTCGTAAGGAAGAATCAAAGGCTAAGATTCTAAGGTAAACTAGTTAAGACATTTAGGAATGAGTTCTTAGAAGGTAATTTCATGAGATTATGTCTGGAATTTAAGTTATTCAAGCTAAAAATGAATTATGGAATTTTGGTTGGATGAACAAGCAGGCAGCTGCAACCCACACATAAGCAAGTTGTTGACCAACAGAGGCTAAGTATGGACAAGCGCCCATCGCATAGGTAAAGCCAGCATGTTCTGACATCTAGAAGTATCTTGTGCGAGCTGCCACACACTAGTTAGACGCAAGGTAAAAATTTGGTTAGATGTGGTAATGCGTTAAGTACCAATATGCTAAAGATGCATCGAGCAGAAAAGGAATGAGATGATGCGTCGAACTAGGTTTGAGGCTTAGCATGCATTACCTTGAATAGTAAGTTAAGCTCAAGAGAGGGCTAAAGGCATTAACCAAGGCCTCTTATTATTCTTACAGGGCAGACACGTATAGAGGAGGCCTACAACCCTTTAAGGGAGTAACTCATGACAGTGAGCGACTAGTTTCCAAAATATTTGCGAAGTGTTTTATTTATGAATTTTCAAACACATAGTTACTTTTATCTTGATGTTCTAACCCATGTCAACGTATAGTTACTTTTATCTTGGTGTTCCAACCCATGTTGTAAGTAATGAGAGCCGATTATGAAAGCATGTTGATAATTTAAAGACAGTTTTTACTTGTAACTTCCATACATTCCAATTAAGTTTTATGCCATGTTTTACATTAGAATGAGCTATTTACTGATTTCCTTAAGCATGATAAGTATGTTATTTTATGATGTTAACATGTATGTTTGATATGTAAAACATACTCTTGAGCATTGGTACCGAAGGTATGGTAAAGTACCCAGCTATATGACGATCCTTGCTACCGAAGGTATGGTAAGGTAAGTAGGATCCTACTAAATTCTATATGTACATAAGATCTATGTTATTGACGTTGATAAGATTGAGCAAAAAGGTTCTTTTTCAACTAAGATTATTAGAGATTAAGCAAAAGGGCTCTCTCGCATATTCAGACAAAGGAGTAGAGGAATTTTATAGGAAATGTTGATGAGCTTTAATCCAGGATTTTTCATGCTATGATTTTATATTTTCAAGTTTTTTTTCCGAACCTTGGAATGTCAATGTAAATGTCTTGTTCTAAACATGTTTATATCATAAGTTATGAAAGTATAATTTATTTAAAAAAAGTCACTCACTGGGTATTTCAGCTCACTCTTTTTAATGTTTTCCTTCCCAAGTAATGGTCGACGTCTCGAGGTCTAGCAGTTCTGTCAATCAGTCACTTCAAGAACCTAAGAGGATTTGAAGCTTAGGTGGATTATCATGTCTTGTTAAACTTGGATCTTATATTCATGTTGTGGGGTTTAGAATAGAATTTTGAGTGGTTATTGTAAATAAAGTATCCTACTATGTGAAAATTTGTATGCTAAGTTGTTTAGACATTTAGATAATAATCCGTTATGAGTTATTAAATTGTTTATCAGGTATCAAGGGCATTGGTTCATGGAAGTATATTGGTAATAATTGTCATGAGAGGGTTAACAATTGTTGTCTTCACACTTCTTCTCAGGTTAGGAGGGTAATTCGGGAAGGGGTGTGACATTTGTGTCTCAAGTGGCTTTAGATAGGTTCCACCATGTAATGTCCACTAGAAGACTGGTCCCCGAAAGGGCCTTGTCTCTAGAGCCATATTTCCCCATATCATTACTGAGATACAGCAGCGTGGTTGGAGGTCTCTTATAAACCGTTCTGGTAAGATGGTCGTTGCTCTAGTCAGAGAATTTTATGCTAACATCGATAAGGACAAGGATTTCTCATTGGTGAGAGGTGTTCGAATGCCCTTCTCCTCTATCCGTATCAACGAAGTCTATGGGTTAGCAGACTTTGCTGTTGAGTATGGTAGGTTCTACTTGCAGTAGTTCCAACATTAGGAGGTTATTGAAGCCCTATGTGGGCCTAAAGTTAAGTGGGTCCACTCCCATGGTGTCGCAGTCTGGTTCAAGGGGATGGAAATGTCCATCTCTGATCAGATTTAACACACATTCATTTGCTTCAGATTGATGTCGATGCTTTTCCTAGCCGACGTCAGCAAGAATAGAGTGAAACTCCTTTACTATGTTATTCAGGATATGTGCATTAATGTGGGTAGGGTCATTAGAGCTTCCATCCATCGTTGTGGACGTTGTTCCACCACGGGTAGCCTAGGACACCCCAGCTTGATTACTGAGCTATGCAGGAGGTTCGAGGTGCAGATCCTTGCGGATGAGGAGAGGATGGGATGTCGGGGGCCTATTTGTAGGATCACAATAGCTGCGCTTTAGGGCCATGGTATAGGGGAGCATGAAGACGAGGAGATTCCTAATGAAGAGCTTCCCCGTGGTGATCCCCAAGATCAGTATGATGTGCCGGTTGAGAAGGAGTCTATGAATGACAAAGCTCGTCAAATGGTGACTGAGGCGCTGAAGATGAGTTCTGAGGCTGCCCGTCGAGCTAGACGTGTAGAGAGGACGGTCAACTTCATCTGTGATTGAGTCTGTCTTTACTATTCTAGCATTAGATTTCAGTGCGATCTACAAAGGGAGCCAGACTCGCATGACTCAGATTGATGGCTAGCCATAGCCAATTCTATCTCTTGTCGCCCTTGGTAGTATATTTCTTTTCTTTATTTTCGTTTTTCATTTTTCTTTTTAGTTTTTTCCTAAATTTTTTTAGTCATTTTTAGCTAACTTCTCTTTTTTAGTTTTTGTCTTTGTTTTTCTTTTCTTTTGTAGGTTCCTTTCTTTGGTCCTGAAGAAAAAGAAAAAAAGATGATGTCGCATTCTTATCCACCATCCCATATGCAAGAATGTTATCAAGGGAGGTGTTCTGTTCCCTTGTTTATTTATTTTTCTTTAAGCTTAGACCAGAGAAACATTGAGGACAATGTATTATTTTAAGTTGGGAGTGGGGTACCCGTTAGTAGTACATATTAGCTTGGGGTCTTTGAGCATTGTGCTCGGACAATGTTATGTGCTTGATTCTTTGTTTGCTCTATTGCTTAGGTTGTTATGATAATAGTTTATGACACACTCTTCCTATGATAAATTTTGCATGAAATAATACTAGGAGAGCATAATCATGATTATTAATCCAATTTTAAAAATTTTCTTGTTTCTCATGCATCTTTAAATCATTGTCCTTGCGAAATTAAAGTCTTGCGTGCTTAGAATTGTGTTATCTAGTTTGCATTTATGTTGTTACCCCGAAAGGCCTACCTTTGGCTTAGGAGTAACCTTACTTGTTTTATAGCAAAACTAGAAAAAGTGGACAAAAAAGGGCCTAATGTGAATTAAAAAAGAAAAACGAGAAAAAAAAAGTTGCATAATGTAGATATAGATATATACATAGTGTGTGTATGTGTGCATATTCATGGATAGAGGTGAAAAGAGCGACCTCCACCATGTCTAGTTAGGGCCCCACAAGAAAAGAGTGGATAGGTTCCTGGCAGTTGATTGTGAAAGCTAACCCTCTAGGTAAAACAAATGTCTTCTATATTTTATGTGTGTGGGTTTAGGCACCCTTGTCTTAGTGTTGCCTTTGCAAGTTTGGTATGGATAAAGGTCATTACCATGATACTTTCTCTCAACATGTCTTACTCTAGACATTGGTGTTAACTAATATCCTTAATCTTAGTCTTTGCATCACTATTATCTCATAAAAGTGTGATAAACTAACTCAGAGCTGAAACACTTTCAAATCTTTAAGTATATTTTATGGCTACACAAAGTTTTGCTTCACAATGAAAAAAACAAATGTCTTAGGTAGCAATCTCCACTACATATAATAAAATTAACCTTACTATAGATTTCTATAAATCTCTGTAAGACCTATATATAAAATTTCTCATTGTTCATAGATACTTTGAAAAAGATTTTAATCTTGTATTCAATGGTCATATCATTGATATAACCGATATAACTAACCAATGAAATAATAAATCTCATTAATGCATTAATTGTCTCTTATAAAGAGAAGATAATTAATCATCTGTCCTCAACACTTGAGACGTTTTAGGATACTCTTCCTTAGATATAACTTCACGTTAGAATGATACACTATCATTCTTTTGAAGTTCTGCATCTAATATTTGACAAACAATTTGATGTAAGATGCTTGAGACTCATTTAATATTATGTCCCTAATTGGTTAGGTAGTCAAATTTTTATGTTATATTACGATATTCACAATAAGTATTACATCATTAAGATAAAACATGAGAAATATTCATTTGTCAATTAATGACTCTTTTGTCTATACAAAATAATTAAATTTGTTCAAAATCATAGGTTATGATAACACTTATTAAATCTTATATTCAAAGATCTAATCGTTTAATTCATTTCTGAAATGAATAAATATAATTTTGCACACTCTTTGTATTTGATCTTTGAAAGTTGAACTCCATTATTTGTTTGTTAAGATGCATCCTTTAAATTCTTTTCATCTAAACATTCATTTTACATATCTCATATGGACATCTCTTTTGTAGATCTATTCATATCCTATGAGTTTTACCCCATAAAAAAAGTCTACAAATCCATACTTGAGATACATAAACTTTATCTCGAGATCGTGACTTTGTCCAAACAATCTTTCTCAACGACCCACAACACAACTTTAAGGACAATAAGCCTTTAACTTGTCAACTAATATAACAACTTTGATTTCCATTAAGTCACTGTAAAGTTTGAGTTATCTCACAACTCTCCCACTACAGTAGAGACTTATCCTATTTGATTAGGATTCATCTGACATTTAAATTTGATTAAGTGGTTAATAATATTTATTAACTATTTAGTGGATTTACTTGAAACCAAAATATTAACATTATTTAACCTTGGTAAAGGTTTGTAGTCTTTTATTCGACATTCCTTATAAAATTAATATATGTCATACAAATACATTATTTTAAATTAATATTTGTCATACAAATATATTATTTTATTTAGGATTACATAAGAGACCATTATGTTTCTCCTCAAGGACAACCTACCCATAAGTAGATCTTTGAACATATATATTCCTCTTGGGTTAGTTCAACATGTGCATCTTAACATACTCATATTTTGAAATGTTGTAAACAAGTATATTACACTTTCATAATCCAAAATTGTCTCCCAGACAATTTAGATAAAATAAGGTTCATAGTGCAATCTCTATTGCACATCTTTAATAGAATATGACAATGATGTGACCATATCTAACAAAGAACTCATCATTAATGTGACAAAGTCTAACAAAGTCATCTTTCTCCTTTTTAAAGCACAATTCACCCAGATTGTATCAAATGCTTAAAGTTGAGATATAATTTCATTTCCTATCAATTAGGCATAGTAATGAAATTTCTATATTTTTTATGATCTGATCATTATATGCCCTGATAGATTTGCCTAATTGATTTGAGTTTTAGTCTAACGTCTTTGAACTCTTCAAAGAAAATATTTTAGCTACATTAGATAAAAGTACTCATACACTAGATATTCATCAATCAAATTGATGATATATTTACGATTTTTGTTTGACTTTAATATTTTCCAAACCACTTGGGTGAAAATGTGCTAGTCAAACATGTTCTTTGGCCTTTTGCCTTATCCAATAAGGTTCATTGACTATGTTGTATGAAAGGCAAGATTTTTAAAACACATAAAGTAATTTAACTCTAACTCTTAGAGAATTACCTGTACAAGTCATTAAAATTGATGACAATCAACTTTAATTGCCAAACACAAGGATCTTTTAGGAGAAAATAATTTATTTTTCCATTATGGATTCAATAATCTTGAATTTCCCATTGTAGTATTTGTATGTGTTAAACATTTTAACACATACTAATTGTACTTTATTTAAGGATGGCCATATTTTCAAAAAAAACTTTTGAAAATATGCTTAATTACATAAAACATTCATACCTTATGAATTAATTAGTAATAAAGTCTTGAGAGATTGAATTTCTCTTATGGTGATAAAACCACCATGTTTAACATAAATAACAATTATGACATCTCATGTATCCCACTACACTAACTGAGATGAGCTTCTCGATGCCAACTGTAGAAACCATTCTACATCATTAACTATATTCCAAGAATTATAATCTAACTGTAATGAAGAAAGAAAAATTGATAATGAATCCCCATTCAACTATTTAGGTGAGAATCTTAATTCTCTATAAAAAAATCTAGTAAATCATATTTACTTTCGTTCTTATTTTTCTTCCCATTGAGGCATTTCCAAACTTCCTTAAAGTGTAACTCCCCAAGGTAATTTGGAAAAAATTTCTTCATATAACTCTAGTCACATGATTTATATTCCTGGATCATAATACTTAATCTTAAAATTATTTAGATGATTATCTACATTAAACTTATATTGAATTTAACATCCCATATGTTTTTATCTTGTTCTTTATCTTTCATGCTTGACATCATTCATGTTAGTTAGGAGATACATATAAGCTATCTTTCCAATAGTGACTCATCAATCACATGATTCATGAACAATTCATGAAGTGGCAATAAGATTTTGAGAACATTTCTCAATTAAAGACAAATTCTAAAAATTACATTACTATTAAAATAGTGTCTATGGTCTTTTCCAAGTAATATTCTTTTCTCAACTTTTGACTTATATCAGCAATTCAAGTTTAAAACATGAGAGAAATTGAAAAAATATTGAAATATATAAAATATATTAGTTAACAACATGCAATCAAATATTTATTCAAATTTAGCATTAAATTCTATGAACTCTATAAATCATGTCTAATGTAATGATACTTTAGTGATTTAAAACAAGAGCTGCCGAAGGGTAGGTCAAGTGTTCCTTCACTAGATTGAAACATTCTCAACCAAATATTATACCAAAATAACTCTTATTCCTATAACGTTTAGTTATCATTATTTGGTTAGAACATCATTATCAATTTTAATATGTTCATGTAAGTGTAACCCATCATTTTAAATCTTATACTTCTGCCCTAACAAGTCTGCCGAAGCAAAGGTCAATATTAAAAACAAAAAACTACAATCCTATCTATTGCTGAAGTTTACCTTAATATTGACCCATGCAAACACCATTTGTAGGGGGGACGATCCCAGGATGTCACGAGGCCAAGTATAAGTCTCACGTTGTAAACCAATATGGAGACTATAGGACATGCTAACACATATCCTTCTCCCACTCACTATAAATACTTTCTCTAATTCATCTTGATCTTGACCCATGCAAACACCATCTGAAGGGAGAAGCTCTCAGGACGCCACGAAGCCAAGCATGAGTCTCACAATGTGAAGTTTACCAGAGAACATAGGAGAGACGACATATCATATACATTTATTCTCCCACTAAGTATTTTGAAATAGGGGAGTTATCTTGGATAGTTGACGTAATCTAAAATATCGAAATTTATTAAACTAACTCTATAATAAACTAATCACATTATGTTATAATAAAATTTTGATTAATTCAACTCCTAGGTCAGTTTTCAAGTAGGGGTATTCCCTTACCTTCATCTTAAATACTCCAATATTAGATAGAACCTTCCTTAGACAGAATTCCCTTATAGGCAACATTTTATTATTTAAATCGTTTAATTTACCCATTTTAAACTATTTAAAACTAAATTAAAAGATCTATTTTAATCTAATCTCATTAGATAAGCATGCAATTTACTTTAATCTAATATATTTATGATGAGATTAGAAATAGTGTAAGCAAAATTAATTTTAATTTATCTTTATAATTTTCTAATGAGATTGCATGCTTATCTTTAACTAATGAGATTAGATTAAAATATCTTAAAGATAAACTAAAATTAATTTTATCTTTAACTAAGCAAGATCCTAATTCTACTAGAAAAGCATGCACTATTTCTAATCACATTAGAAAATTATAAAGATAATTTAAAATTAAAGTAAAATTATCTTTACCTATACATGCTATCTTAATTAATTCTTCATTTAATTTTCTAATATAACAAGTATATTTTAATTAAAGAAGAATCTTTACATGCATAAAATTAGAAATTATCTTAATAATTTAAATGTAACACTTATATTTAAATTAAAGAGAATCTCTGCATGCATAAAATTATGAACTATCCTAAAAATTTAAATATAATACTTATATTTAAATAAAAGAGGAATCTTTACGTGCATTTAATTAGGAATTGTCCTAATAATTTAAATATAATACTTATATTTAAATAAAATGCATAATATGCTTAATCTATGGTGTGATTTTAATCTAAATGGCATACTTTATGCAACATTCAAATTTTAAGTTAAATAATACATATCATGCATAATTAAATTAAAATAACAAATTGATCGACATATCATTTGAATTTTCAAGACATATCTTGGTTTTCAATTTCTTCCTTGGTTATCAAAATTTAGGGGTTGGAACAACCTACATTTGAACTTGTGGAGCTTTTGCCTAGCAACTTTAATGACGTACGAACCATGACGTACATGAATCATCCCAATTTTTTGTTTTTCAATGAATCAAAAAAATATAGGAACAAAAATTATGCAAAAACCTAAACTTATAACATGCTAACATAGAAAAGGAAATAGGAAAATTAGGGTTTAGAAACCCATATCTTTAAAGAACAAGTTTCTTCACGAATTCCCTCTTCCAAATTTTCACGAACAAAAACGATCTCCAATGGCCACGTACTATCACAAATTCGAAACCCTCAAACGATGGACACCACCACAAGAAGCCTTCTTTATTCTTTTAGGATGAGAATCACAGGAGTGGTGGGCTCTGTGAATTTTGGTAGAGGGAAAGACTGAGAGGAGAGGGAGAGTTTTTGGGATTTTCTCAGAGAATCCTCCTAGGATACAAATCTTTGTAATTTTTCTATTAAAAAAAAAGAAAACACACAAAAAATCACGTAACCTCCCACTTGTTACATGAATTGAGAGAGATTAGGGGAGGGAAGCTATTTCCCTCCCTAAAATCCAAATTCAAAATTAATATAATTAATAAATTAATTTTAATTTTAAAATAAAACCATTATTATATATATATATAATAACTAACTTATTATATATATAACTATATGTTATATCATATATAACATATAACCTATGGTTTAATATTGCATCATACATAATATAACCTATAGTTTTAATTCTCTCATCAATGATATTTAATATAAATCTCATTTATATTATATTCTATTATATGAATCCAATTCAAATAATTAATATTTGAATCATATACAAATATTTATTTCCTCTCAACTAAACTTTATATTATAATGCATCAAATACATTATAGTAATTATATCATATATAATTAAATTAAATTAATTATATCACATATAATTAATTCCCTCATTTAATTTGAATAATTCAAATTGATCCAAAATTAATTCTCATTAAATCCTCATTGAGTTACAGAGGAGACCTCGTGGACTTATATATTGAAGCTCCAGTGGTACTTGAATCATTAATTAAACTCATTTAATTAAATTATTCAACATCCATTAAATGTCGGGCACTCCACTAAAGACCGACCACTTCACTCTTCGCACTATATATTTATGTGTCCATTGAATATAACCAGTCAATAGTGCGATGACCCTTCACAAATTGCTCGTAAGTACAACTGGCTTAAAATTATCATTTTACCCCTGTAGTTACATCTAACTGTTTAAGTACCACTAATCCTTCTAATGAACAATAAGTCATAGTTCAATTATGACCAAACCCCTTTAGGCCAAGAGAGAATCTAGTGCTATATTGTTCAAGCCCTAGAATCAACCCTTGAGGGAGAAATTTATCTACTTACCTCAACGTTGGGGAAGGAGTGAATTCTTGTGTAGCTGTATTCTCAGCTCTCCAATCAGACGAATCCCTAAAATGATAGGCTTATTAGGCGATCTGGTCACTCTCACTCATACAAATCAAAGGACCGCTTTCATAGGCAGAAGTTCACAACCCACTTAGGATTCAGGTCATGTCACCTATGGTCGTTCCGCTGAAATGTATGTCTCTATTATAAACTGCGTTATATAATAGGACTAGTCGTTTCTTGGTCCGATCTTATACAAATCCCTTTGTATAGAATACCCCTACTCACATGTCTCTACATGAATGATCAGGATCAGATCATTTGTAGCATTTTACAACAATTGTAACATTTACAAAGCGGATCATATTCGTAGTATCACTAGGATAATGTATTCAACCTTATCCATCTACTATTGACCATTTAGGTTATCACTTAAACATGATTCACCTATATGTCTCTACATATGTTTAAGCTACAGATGATAACCTTGGATATTAGTTTATTGGTTTGTGGATTTAATGCTACTAAATGTTAAATAAAACATCTCATATTTTATTAAATAAATAATACGTTTATACAATGCAATTACAAACTACAACACTATACAGATTTAGGGCATCAACTCAACAATCTCCCACTTGCCTAAAGCTAGTAGGGTGTACATCATAAAAGTTATACTGATATAAAAGTACGCATAAAACGATAAACTAGGGCATAATACACGCCTTGTACAAAATCTTGCACTTGCCCTAGACTCAATATGGCCTATCCCGTAGATCCATACTCTATAGGTGACTCTCAAGCACCTTAGCCGTGAAGGCCTTTGTAAATGGATCATCAACATTGTGCTCCGAAGCTATCTACATTATGATCGCATCCCCCTGATGCACAATCTCTTGGATGAGATGATACTTTCGCTTAATGTGCTTTCCACATTTGTGACTCTAAGGCTCTCGAAAATTAGCCACAGCATCACTATTATCACAATAAAGGATGATAGGCTTTGACATGTTTGGGACCACTTCTAGATCAGTCAGGAATTTCCTAAGCCACACAGCTTCCTTACTAACTTCATAAGTCGCTACGTACTCAGCCTCCATAGTGGAGTCAGCAATGCACCCCTGTTTGGTGCTCCTCCAGACTACTTCTCCTTCGTTAAGAGTGAACACTAATGCTGATATGGATTTCCCGAATCCTTATCAATCTAGAAATCATAGTCCGTGAATCCTGTAAGGATCAGATCCTTAGAACCATACACGAGCATATAGTCCTTTGTTCTCTATAGATACTTGAGGATGTTTTTAATGGTGGTTCAGTGATCACATCCTAAATTAGATTGATATCTACTGACTATCCCCACTGCATAGCAGATGTTAGGTCTAGTACATAATATCATATACATCAGACTGCCAACAACCGATGCATAGGGGATCTGTCTCATTTTCTCAACTTCTTGAGGTGTCTTAGGTTCACTGTTCCTTAGATAATATAATTTCATGCCTAAAAGGGAGTAAACCTCTGTTGGAGTTATGCATCGAGAATTTGACAAGCATCTTGTCAATGTACGATGCCTAAGATAAGGCTAGCGTTCTGTTCTTTCGATCTTTAAAGATCTGAATGTCTAGAACAAACTTCACCTTTCCCAAATCTTCAATTTGGAATTGGGTCGTTAACCAATTCTTAATTTTAGCCAGTAGAACTAATCATTCCCAATGAGTAGGATATCATCAACATACAACACTAGAAAAACTATTGAACTGTTGATGATTTTCTTATATACACAAGACTCATCAACATTTTGATCAAAGCCATAAGATTTGACCACACTATCAAATCTTATATTCCAAGATCGAGAAGCTCGCTTCAATCCATAAATGGACTGATTAAGCTTGCAAATTTTTGCTCTTGACCTTGGGTCATGAATCCCTCAGGCTGCTCTATATAAATGGTCTCCTCAAGATTGCCATTCAGAAAGGTTGTCTTGACGTCTATTTGCCAAATCTCATAGTCATAATATTAGACAATGGATAGGAGGATCTGGATAGACTTCAACATGGCAACTTGTGAGAAAGTCTCCTCATAGTTGACTCCCTCAACTTGGGTATAGCCCTTTGCCACAAGTCTAGACTTGAAGGTTTGCACCTTCCCATCAGCACCCTGTTTTCTCTTGTAGATCCATTTGTGACCTATAGGTTTAACACCATCAGGTTGATCTACAAGATTGCAAACAGAATTGAAGTACATAGACTCCATTCGAGATCCATAACTTTGATCAACTCATCTTTGTCAACATCCTTCATTGCCTTCTTGTAAGACAATGGATCCTCAACATCTCCGTCAGTTACCATAGCTAAGGTTTCTATTAAAGCTATATAATGAATAAGTGGTTCACAACCCTCCCACTACGTCGAGATTCCCTCAACACTTGAGGTAAATTTGACCTACTAGATGTTCCAACTTCGACAACTTTTGTTGTGGTATTGGATTCTTCAACAACTGTTGTTGAAGATTCAATAGTTTCGTTGGAAAGTTCACTCAACACAATCTTACTATGGGGTTTATGCTCGCTTATATCATCCTCTTCTAAAAAGGTAGCATTTATCATACAAACACCTTATTTTCCTTAGCATCATAGAAGTAACCACCTCTCATTTTAGGGTAACCTACAAATAGGCACAATTTTGAACAAGATTCCAATTTCTTGTGATTTGTTTCAAGCACATATGTCGGGCAACTCTAGATCTTGAAATGGCGCAAACTACCTTTATGACCATTCCATAATTTCAAAGGTGTTTTAGTAACACTTTTGGATGGAACACAGTTCAAAATATAAGTTGCATTATATACTGCATAATCCCAAGACGAGTCCAGTAGGGAAGTATAACTCATCATTGACCAAACCATGTCCAACATGGTTCGATTTCTCCTTTATGACACATCATTCTGCTAAGGTGTACCAGGTACTGAGAGTTGGGATAAAATTCCATGTTCTATCAAATAGTCTTGACATTTTAGATCCAAATACTTTCCACCTCTATCAGATCGAAATGGTTTAATGGACTTATTTAATGCCTTTTGTATTTCAGCCTTGTACTCCTTGAACTTTTCAAGTGCTTCAGACTTCTGTTACATTAAATAAACATTCTCAAACCTTGAATAATCATCAACAAAAGTGATGAAATATTCAAACTCTCATCTTGCTTTAACATTCATCATATCACAAAGGTCTAAATGTACAAGTTACAAGTTCCAGTAAAAGAACTTTTAGTTATTTTGCCTTCAAGGCATGACTCACACACAGGTAAAGAATTTTCTTCTAACTCGTTTAGTAGTCCATTCTTAACCAATCTCTCAATCCTGTTGAGATTGATGTGTTCTAACCTTAGGTGCCAAATATGGGCATTTTCTTTAAGAGAAATTTTAAGTCTTTTATTTTGAGTTACCACAGTTTTAAATATTTCATGTTCAGGAGGATTTTAGTTGCTAACGGTCTTAGCACATATAAATTATTTCCCAGCTTAGTAGAATAAAGATCTATACCATTCTTGGAAATAAACGCTTTATTTATAGATAAATGTATGAAATATTTTTGTTCTATTAAACACTTTACACAAATTAAGTTCTTCATTAGTTCAGGAACAAAAACTACATTTTCTAATAAAATATATCTATTATGTAAAACAAGCTGGAGTCTTCCCACTGCAACAGCTGAAACGACATGCCCAATTTCAACATGCATCGTCATCTCCCTAGTTTCCAGTTGCCGCCAGGGACTAATTCCTTGAAATAAAGAACAAACATGGTCAGTGGCGCCTGAATCAGTTATCTAAGATGAATCATCATTCTTCACTAAACAAGTCTCCAATACAAGTAAATCATATTTACCTTGGTTGGCCTTTTTCTTTTCTGCATAAGTATTTGGGACAATTCCTCTTCTAGTGTCCCTCGTGATTGCAATGAAAAAAGATTTCCTTTGCAACTTTAGGACCTTTCCCATTTCCGCCTTTCTTTTTCTTCCACTTTTTAGTGCTAGAAGAAGAAGTCACAGACTTAGTTTCAAAGAACGATCCTCTGTAGGACTTCTTAGAGGACGAGACAACATTTGCCTCTCTCTTTTGTTCCTTGCTTTTCATCAAGGATTGAAATGTCTATAGATTATTGAGCAAAGTGGTCAGGTTGTAGTCAATCATGTTCATAACAGCATTTCTACGGAACTGCAGGAAACTTTTAGGTAAAGATTCCAGGATGAAGCTAACTTGATTGGCCTCATCAATGACCAATCCATTCATCTCCGCCATGTTGAAGTGGACCATCATGTTAAGAACATATTCTCTAACAGATGGCCCTTCTTATATACGGGGATTGAAGATATTTTTAAGAGCATCGTGCCTGAGTTGTGCGAACGGTTGTCCAAACATCCTCCACAAGGACTCCAAGATCTTACGAGCAGTGATCATGGGCTCATGCTTCTTGGCCAAGATTTAGAAAGGCAAGATAGACGTTCAAGCCTTTTCATTTGCCCTTATCCAGCATTCGCATGCTTCTCGAATGTTTCGAGTGACATTTTGAGCAGGAATAGAAGGACAATAATCCATGAGGACAAATCTATGGTCATCAATGATTAAAATTGTGTTGATTGTATTTTTCCAATTTGCATAATTTTCGCCGGTAAGTTTGTCGGCAACGAGTAAGTTCAGTGTCGCAGAAGTCATAATGAAATTTTCTAAAACCATATAATTTATTTATATTAGTACTCTATGCATTAACCCATTGGAAAAAAATCAATCAAATTTAGCAAAATAATTTAATACACCCTATGTAACATTTATTTTGCAATGATATTTCAGTAGGGCAGGGCAAAACCCACCGTGGGGTGATCAGATGCCCCTTCACTGAAATAAGACATTCTCAACCAATATACAAAACAACTCCTTGTTGCTGTAACTATCAGTCACCATTTTTCGGTCCAGAAATTGTTAAACTCACTTAACATTTCCTTGTAAGTGTAACCCCTCATTTTAGATTATAGAGTTCTGCCCCAATGAGCCAACCATAGGGAAAAACCGATTGGGGCAAAAGCAACTTTGGAGTTTGTGTAAATAGTCATGCAAATGTCATCCGTAGGGGACACAAGCAAAGGTACCTCAAGGCCAAGCATGAAAATTTACTACAAACTAATGAGGGAGATTGTGAGATGTGTTGACACACGTCTCGTTGCTCCCACTTACTATACACACTCTTTCCATTCACATTGATGTTGACCTATACAAACACCATCCGTAGTGGGACACAAGCAAAGATGTCTCAAGGCCAAGTATAAACCTCATGGTGTCTTTTAGGGAGACATGTGTAAAGGAAAAATGAAGTATCATATACCCCATTTTCCTCCCACTGAGTGTTTTACCTAGGGTTATTTAACTTAGGAAAATCCAGCTACTGATTTTAACTAAGTGATTGTTTAAATTGTCCCAAAAGTAACTCTTACTTTGGATAGTTAAATAACTTTGATTAATGTTTATTAAACACTTTAATAAACCTTAATCAACCATTGCATGCTTGTAGCAAATCTATCTAATTTACCTTTTTAAGTCAGTTCCCAGGTAGGGGTGTTATGTTTCCATCAACTTAAATACCCCAACCTAGACAGAACCAGCTTTAGACAAAAAGTCTCTTATAGATATATTTACCATAACTTTAATCTTTTAACTAGAACCAATTTAATCCTATTAACCAACTTAATTTCTAATCTTATGAGAAATGTGATCTTAGGTCTATGTGAATCATATTTTAAAACTATTTTAAAAAATGACTTTAACTTAAGGTTTGCATGCAATTCTGAATTATTGTTTTTAATTTTTAATTTCATTTAATTATAACTTTTATAAAATAAATGAGATAAATTAAAACCATACAATTGCATTCATTGGACACTTCGTAAAAATATAACATTTATAAAATTAACTAAAGTAGTGTCATGCTTCATGCAATTCTAGTTCATTACTAAACTTATATAACACTTATATAATAAAGCAATAAAATAATTAATAACATACAACCATCCATACATGCATACTACATATTATAACTCTTATAATATAAATGATGCATAGATATGTTATTAATGCATGCATGCATATATCATAAAAATTATATTATATGATGCATGAGCATGCTATAAATATAAAATAATGCAACTATATATTATAACATTTATAATATAAATGATGCATGAAATATGCATAACCTATGGTGGGATTTATACTATATGGCATATATTATGACATATAATAATAAAAATAAATCATACATCATATGCATAATTAAAAAATAATAATTATTGGACCAGGATTGGACACCTAACAATTAATTTAATTAATATAACCCTTACATTAACTTAATTAATTTTTAAAAAAATCTAACTATTACAACTAAAACAAATTGGTTCCAAACAAGTGAACTGAGTCTTAAATCGCTCGAATCGAACCGCCCAACACCCGAACCGGACTCGAATTGCTCAAACCGATTGAACAGCAAGTGAACCAATCAAGCCACGAACCGAATCGGGTGCGAGTTGGTTTGTTCTTTTTGTCTCGGAGCATTGCAACGCTGTGCCTAGGTTGCAACACTACGGAAAGAACAAATCGTTCTTCCTCATCGCAGCGTTGCAATGCTAGGGGGTAACATTGTAACGCTACGATATAGTCGACACTATATAACCGCAATCTTCATTGAAAAACCTCTGATTTGGACCTCATTTTCTCTAGAAACTCATTGAGAACAACACGAGCGACTCAAAAACAGTAAATTATAGACTCTATCACCAAATTTATACCCAAAACATGAGCTCTTACAAACCAATTTATAAATTGAAAGTCTTAAATATAAATGGCCAATCCCCAAAACATCCAATATCGCAAATTATCATTCAACAAAACATTCATCTTATAAAATAATTTTACAGAATGAACACACACCATTATTATAATTCAATTCTGGAAAATAAGAAAAATTGAGACCAAAACCACGCTCTGATATCAATTGAAGGAACTTGTGAAGACCCTTAACGGGAACGTGGATCATCCCGAACGTGGATCATCCCAATATTTTGTTTTCACAAAATTGAAAAAATACAAGAACAAAAATTATTTAAAAAAACCTAAATTTACAGCGGCCAACATAGAAAAGGAAATAGGAAAATTAGGGTTTAGAAACCCTTACTTTTGAAGAACAAGTTTCTTCACAAATTCCCTCTTCCAAATTGTCATGAACAAAAAGGATCTCTTTGGCCACGTACTATCATGAACTCGAAACCCTCAAACTATGGATACCATCACAAGAAGCCTTCTGTATTCTCTTGGGATGAGAATCATAGGAATGGTAGGCTCTAGGAATTTTGTAGAGGGAAAGATTGAGAAGAGAGGAAGAGTTTTTGGGATTTTCTCGAAGAATCCTTCTGGGATACAAATCTCTGTAATTTTTCTGTGAAAAAAAAAACACACAAAAAACTCACATAACCTCCAACTCGTTAGGTGAGTTGAGAGAGATTAGAGGAGGGAAGTTATTTCGCTCCCTAACATTCAAAATTAAAATTAATATAATTAATAAATTAATTTTAATATAAAAATAAAACTATTATATACATATATATAATAACTAACTTATTTTATATATATAACTATATGTTATATCATATATAACATATAACCTATGGTTTAATATTGTATCATATAAAATATAACCTTTAGTTTTAATTCTCTCATCAATGGTATTTAATATAAATTTCATTTATATTAAATTCAATTATATGAATCTAATTCACATAATTAATATTTGAATCATATTCAACTATTTATTACCTCTCAACTAAACTTTATATTATAATGTATCAAATACATTATAGTAATTATATCATATATAATTAAATTAAATTAATTATATCACATATAATTAATTTCTCATTTAATTTGAACAATTCAAATTAATCCAAAATTGATTCTCATTAAATTCCTGTTAAGCTATAGATGGGACCTCATCCAAATTAAATGATTATTATTTGAATCTAATTCAAATGAATTAGTTAATTCTCCCTCCAATTATTTAATTCAAATTTTATTTAAATTAAATAACATATTTATATAAATCTCATCTAGATAAATAATTAATTATTTGAATCTTAATAAAATAAATTAATTCTCCCATTATCTATTTAATTTGAATCTTATTCAAATTAAATAATTTATTTATTTATATGATTCTCATTTAAATAATAATTAATTATTTGAATAACATTCAAATAAATTCCTTCTACATATTATAAAGCTATAATTTGAATCTCATTCAAATAAACTTTATAATAAATCATGTAATTAATTGTATTCAATACAATTAATATTTCTCTCATAAATTTGAACATTTCAAATTTTCTTTCAACGTAGTCGATCCTTGTTGGTCTGTGATGAGCTAGCAAGAGGATTTTATCGACCAACAGATTATAAGCTCCAATGATCCAATATTAATTAATTAAACACTCTAATTAAATTAACCTTCATTCATTAACTACAGGGTAAACTATTATAAATTCATGATTGAACTCATATGCATTGTAGGACAAGTTGTGTCCATGGATATAATTAGTTTAAGCAAGTTGATCCTTCACGAGTTGTTCATAATTACAGCCGAGTCAAATGTTCGTTTTACCCCTGTAATTAATTTTTTTTCCTTAAGTACTACTGATTTCTCTAATAAACAATTTGTTTATGATCCAACCATAAACTAATCCCTCTCGAGCCAGTGAGAGGGTGAGACCCCTTGTTCAAGACCCAAAATCAGTACTTAAGAGAACTACTTGTCTGCTCACCCTATGAGGGAGGGAGCGAATTCCATCTTGTGAATCCCAACTCTCTATTTAGTCAATTCCCAACTCTCACCTGTGCAAATCAAAGGACTAACCTCACAGACAAAAGTTAATATATCACTCAGGATTAATATCCAGTTGTACATGATTATCCTATGAAATATTAATCTCATCAATTAACAGATTCACAAAGAGATATTCAATAGATCTTAAACAGATCTTTGTATAGGATACCCCCACTTACATGTCTCCACATGAATGGTTTGAATCAAACTATTTATAACTATTACAAAGTGGGTTGTATTCATAGTATCATTAGGATAAGACATTTAACCTTATCTATATACTATAGACCTTTAGGTTATTTCTTGAACATGATCCACCCATATGTCAACTACATACATGTTCACGACTTTATGCAATAACCTTGGATTTTTTTTGTTAATGGATAAATTCATATTGCTTAATTAACAATTAAATTAATCAACTAATAAATTACGAGGCTTTAGGGCACAAATACCAATAGCAATAAACTCAGAAAATTCCAATTGTCAAATCCCACAAGACTAGGACGACTTTTAATTTAGTTATGACTATGAATCAATGAAACCGAGGTAACCAATGAAAATTTTATACTATAATGGTGCAGGAAAAACATAAAAACATCAAACAATAATAATCGAATAGGAGGCAAATAATGTTTTAAACTTTCGGGTACTATGCCTTAAGTGATGCGGCCGCATCACACCTTAACAGTGAATCACACATGAACAGAAACTACACCTATTTGGTCATGTGTCAAGTTCTTTTAGGAGGTCTAAGCAGCTAATGCCTAATGTTTTCATGGTTAGTTAGATCTTCAATTAATTCAAGTCCAATTTCTTTATTCTATGGTATCCCTTATTTCAAAGGCAACATGACAGTCCTATTTCTAGGCTCTTAGTTCCATATCCATTTGTAACATTCACTAACATTTTAACCTTCTCG